>NC_086321.1:386196051-386358551 GCF_036172605.1 Pelobates fuscus
CGCCCCCCCCACCCACTCAAATGTCCTCCCTTCGCCCCCCCACCCACTCAAATTTCCTCCCTCTCCTCCCCCACCCACTCAAATTTTCTCCCTCCCCCCCCACCCACTCAAATTTTCTCCCTCCCTCCCACCCACCCACCCACTCAAATTTTCTCCCTCCCCCCCACTCAAATTTTCTCCCTCTCCCCCCCCCCCGCCCCCCTCCAATTTCCTCCCTCCCTCTCCCCCACTCACTGAAATGTCCTCCCCCAACTGGCTGTCCCTGACACCCGGCGGGCGCGCGAGGGAGCACTCTCCCTGGCTGAGTGCTTCCTCTTCAGCTCCCTCGCGCGCCGCGTACTGATGCCGGAGCCGGAAGATGACGTCATCTTCCGGCTCCGGCATCAGTACGGTGCGCGAGGGAGCTGAAGAGGAAGCACTTAGAGGAGAGTGCTCCCTCGCGCGCCCACCGGGTGTCAGCAGGTCCAGCCTCTAGGTGGCCCTGAGGTGACCGGCTGCTGGGCCCCCCAGGAGAAGAGGCTGGCCCAGTGGGTACATACCATAGCAGTCCGGGCCCCCCAGGACCTCATGCCCCTGCCCGCTCTGCTTGGGGCCCCGGGCCAGCAGTTGCTTGTTTTGCCTGTCGGGTAGCGACGGGCCTGGGTAGGTAGATAGATAGATAGATAGATAGATGGATAGATAGATACTGTATAGATAGATAGATAGATAGATAGATAGATAGATACTGTATAGATAGATAGATAGATAGATAGATATATACTGTATAGATAGATAGATAGATAGATAGATAGATAGAAATATAGATAGACAGACAGACAGATAGATAGAAATATAGATAGACAGACAGACAGATAGATAGATAGAGAGAGAGAGAGAGAGATGGAGAGATAGATAGATAGACGGATAGAATATTTTAAAAGTACATCAGAGAAACAACAAACAAAGAGTGCATGTTCAAATAAACAACGTGAGTCTTTTTGGTTTGGTTTTCATTGATTTCAGTTTTTTGTTTGTTTTGTTTATTTGTTTTATGTTTGTTTTGTTTACTTTATTATTTTGTTTAGTTTTTTTATTCGATTTTTTAAGCCTAGCCTGTATTAAAGGCCATTTCCAGAAATGCCCCAAGAGGCGAGTGATCCTGGGGAAGATTCATTGCTCTGTTTCTATATTGCACCAGTAACAATACCTGCATTGAGCGACTGCCAAGCCAGTACAAAGCGCTCATCATGCTAACACAGATAAGAGTAGGAAGGCAAAATGACTTTCCCCAATATGTGGCTTGCTGCACAGAGCCAGTCTGTAATATCCTCCGCTGTAATAAGCATCTCCCTGCTTTAATTTAGCTGAAACCCCCCAGAAGGTACGTAGCACCCCATGATTTGCTGCTGCAGCTGGGGCTGTGAGATGAACTCTATCTCATGTATAAAATAATCTGAATTGCTAAATACCAACATGCTCCATACCTCTGTGTAGCAGAACATTTAGCGAGTGTGCAATCTGCTTTGTTTAATGGTGTTTGTTTTGTTTGCTGTATGTGCTGTTTATCCCATTGACTCTTCACAGGCCCAATCATCTGCTGTCTGACTGTAATTCCTGTTACCCTCAGCCATCCTGGGCGTGTCTGTGCATGATGTGATTTGTCGTCCCTTTTAGTAATATTATGGTGATTATTAAGTAAAATTCCATCGTGCTGTGTTAGTATTACTGTGTATGGCTTCTAATACAGAGAATTGTTTGAAAATTAAATTGCTTGATGGCTATTTTATCTCATTTTCACTAGTTTTGGGTCCTCGTCTTTTCCCTCTTTTCTTTTATTTTGGATTATTTGTTAGCAGTAGCATTTAGTGTGATGTAAATTCAGATTTCTCCCCTGTAGTATGTAGTATATCATAGTTTGTAGCATGTTGTATGTTGTATGTCGTATATTGTAATATGAAGTATATCATAGTTTGTAGCATGTTGTATGTTGTATGTCGTATATTGTAATATGTAGTATATCATAGTATGTAGCATGTTGTATGTTGTCGTATGTAGTGTATCGTAGTATGTCGTATGTTGTATGTCGCATACCGTAGTATGTAGTATATCGTAGTATGTAGCATGTAGTGTGTTGTTTGTCGTATATCGTAGGATGTAGTATGTCGTAGTATGTCGTATGTCGTATGTTGTATGTCATATATTGTAGTATATCATAGTATGAAGTATATTGTATGTCATATATTGTAGTATATTATAGTATGTCGTATGTAGTATGTTGTATGTTGTATATTGTAGTATGTAGTATATCATAGTATGTAGTATGTTGATTATTGTATATAGTAGTATGTAGTATGTAGTATGTTGATTATTGTATATCGTAGTATGCAGTATGTTGATTATTGTATATAGTACTATGTAGTATGTTGATTATTTGATTATTGTATATCGTAATATGTAGTATGTTGATTATTGTATATTGTAGTATGTAGTATGTAGTATGTTGATTATTGTATATCGTAGTATGTAGTATGTTGATTATTGTATATCGTAGTATGTAGTATGTAGTATGTTGATTATTGTATATCATAGTATGTAGTATGTAGTATGTTGATTATTGTATATTGTAGTATGTAGTATGTTTATTATTGTATATCGTAGTATGTAGTATGTTGATTATTGTATATCGTAGTATGTAGTATGTTGATTATTGTATATCGTAGTATGTAGTATGTAGTATGCTGATTATTGTATATCGTAGTATGTAGTATGTTGTTTATTGTATATAGTAGTATGTAGTATGTTGATTATTGTATATCGTAGTATGTAGTATGTTGATTATTGTATATCGTAGTATGTAGTATGTTGATTATTGTATATCGTAGTATGTAGTATGTTGATTATTGTATATCGTAGTATGTAGTATGTTGATTATTGTATATCGTAGTATGTAGTATGTTGATTATTGTATATCGTAGTATGTTGATGTCGTAGTATGTCATATTGGTTCTCTTGTTAATGTGCCTTTCTGCCCTGACATAATCTGCTTGTCCATCGATACATTCTGTATTATACTGGGGGTTCTATACACTTCGCAATCTTTCCATTTTAGGGGTACTGTTTCTGCTCGGGGACATACAGATTATCTCTTACTGTCTATATATCTCCATCGAAGACAATGACAATGTTACAAATCATAGAGCAGTTTATTCAGTAAAACAATCCTTGAATTATATAAATAGTCCATAAATCTCTGTTTTTCGGGGCTTTCCTGGATTATTGGTTAGGCTATTTCTTGTGTTTACACATTAATCAGATGCCGTCTCTCCTTATCACAGCCTTTTAGTACATATTGATTGTTCTAGATCTTTGCACTTCACACAAAGTGATCATCACTCACACTCTCTCTGTCAGCCTAACACAAATTCAGACTCACACTCACTGCTCTAACGCACAGATACAGCCACGGTCCAAACAAACATCCCAACACAAACAAGCATTTACACTAACAATGTGCACTGCACGCTATAGCTTTACAGTGAAAACTATCCATGCAGACATCTGTCTGTCCGTCTATCTATCCATTCAGTATCTATCTATCTATCTGTCTGTCTATCCAGTATCTATCTATCTATCCATCCAGTATCTATCTATCTGTCTGTCTGTCTATCCAGTATCTATCTATCTATCTATCTATCCAGTATCTATCTATCTATCTGTCTATCTATCTATCTATCCAGTATCCAGTGGTGTATCCTGGTTTTGTGCTGCCCTAGGCAGGACAAAACTCAGGCGCCCCCCTCCCCCCGCGCCACCCCCACCCAACCTTTCCCCCCGCCCCGCATTCTAAATACACACACACTCGCTAACAGAAACACACACACACTAACAGACACACTCACACTCACTAACAGACAAACACACTCACTAACAGACACACACTCACTCACTAGCAGACACAAACTAGCAGACACACACACTCACTGACATACACACACACTCACAGGCAAACACACACTAACAGACACACACAGACACACACACACTAACAGACACAGACACACACACACTAACAGACACACACACACACACACACTAACAGACACACACACTAACAGACTAACAGACACACACACACTAACAGACACACACACTAACAGACACAGACACACACTCACCCACCCACATTAACACATTTTTTTAAAATTACATTTGGGCGTGCTGGGGAGGGGGGGTGTCTCTTCCTCCCTGGTGGTCCAGTGGCTGCTGGGCGATCGGGCGGCACTGCCTGGCGGGCGGCCGGCCGGCGAGGGAGCACTTCCCCTGAGCTGTCTGCTCAGCTCCCTCGCCAGCCTCAGAGTGAGGCTGGGAGCCGGAATATGACGTCATATTCCGGCTCCGCCTCCCAGCCTCACTCTGCGGCTGGCGAGGGAGCTGAGCAGACAGCTCAGGGGAAGTGCTCCCTCGCCGGCCGGTCGGCCGCCCGCCCGCCCGCCCGCCCGCCAGGCAGTGCCGACCGATCGCCCAGCAGCCCGCCGGCATGTCTGTTAGCCGCAAGGCTAACAAGACATTTGCCTTGGGCATTTGGGGGCGGCTTTTTTGCCGCCCCCTGGAAAATGCCGCCCAAGGCAAATGCCTTGTTTGCCTCGTGGCTAATACGCCCCTGCCAGTATCAATCAATCAATCTATCTATCTATCTGTCTCTATCTATCTATCTATCTATCTATCTGTCTCTATCTATCTATCTATCTGTCTGTCTATCTATCTATCTGTCGCTATAGCTTTACAGTGAAAACTATCCATGCAGACATCTGTCTGTCCGTCTATCTATCCATTCAGTATCTATCTATCTATCCAGTATCTATCTATCTATCTATCTATCCAGTATCTATCTATCTATCTATCTGTCTATCTATCTATCTATCTATCCAGTATCAATCAATCTATCTATCTATCTATCTGTCTATCTATCTATCTGTCGCTATAGCTTTACAGTGAAAACTATCCATGCAGACATCTGTCTGTCCGTCTATCTATCCATTCAGTATCTATCTATCTATCTATCCATCCAGTATCTATCTATCTGTCTATCCAGTATCTATCTATCTATCTATCTATCCATTCAGTATCTATCTATCGATCTATCTATCTATCTATCCAGTATCTATCTATCTATCCAGTATCAATCTATATATCTATCTATCTATCTATCCAGTATCTATCTATCTATCTATCTATCTATCTATCTGTCTGTCTGTCTATCTATCTATCTATCTGTCTGTCTGTCTGTCTATCTATCTGTCTGTCTGTCTATCTATCTATTTATCTATCCATTCATTATCTATCTATCGATCTATCTATCTATCCAGTATCTATCTATCTGTCTATCTATCTATATATCTATCTATCGATCTATCTGTCTATCCAGTATCTATCTATCTATCTATCCATTCAGTATCTATCTATCGATCTATCTGTCTATCCAGTATCTATCTATCTATCTATCTATCCATTCAGTATCTATCTATCGATCTATCTATCTATCCAGTATCTATCTGTCTATCTATCTATCCATTCTATATATCCATTCAGTCGGTATCTATCTATCTATCTATTTATCTATCCATTCAGTATCTATCTATCTATCTATCTATCTATCTATCTATCTTTCTTTCTATCTATCCATTCAGTCAGTATCTATCTATCTATCTATCTTTCTTTCTATCTATCCATTCAGTCAGTATCTATCTATCTATCTATCTATCCATTCTATATATCCATTCAGTCAGTATCTATCTATCTATCTATTTATCTATCCATTCAGTATCTATCTATCTGTCTGTCTATCTGTCTGTCTGTCTGTCTGTCTATCACAGTTGGTCTATCTATCTGTCTGTCTATCTATATGTATGTATCTTTCTTTCTCTCTGAGAGTTGTCTTTTAGACTCTATATCTGTCAGTATCTTTCACACTGCGTATATTTTTTACATCTGATATTTTGTATTTTCTAATGAATTGTTGTAACCTCCCCACTTTTAGTGATTGTAATATCTATGAAGTGATGGATGTATTGGCTCGATATGATACTAAACATTCTTATTCTAGAGAGGTAGAAAGCAGAACAAATGGAGTCCAGTAAGTAAAGGATAGAAATGTGCATCTTAAGTGGATTCTAGAACACATAGGTGGGGATGATTGACGGATTGGGACTTTGAGACCCTTAGCTAAATGGGCAGCCACGGATTGGCACTCGGTATCTTGCAGGAACTGTCTCCAAGGCTCTCAGCCAGTTTGGATATAATGCCAATTGGAATCAGAAGTGATTTATAACGTTAAAACTGGCAACTGCAAAACTGCAACATTTAGTTAAAACATGGTCTAAATTAATGTCTAATTAACAAGATCCCATTCACATCAATGTAAATCAACTCTCTGATTACCCACGAAGGGTTAACTCGTACTACCCACAGAATTACCCAGAGTTCTGCCCTGAAATATTTGTTTAGTGTTTCAAACCTGTTATTTCTTATCTTCTGATGTGGGTGAATTTTTCAAGCTGTTTTTTTTTTTTGTGATTGCGAAAGCAAATGTGTTGTATAATGCTCCATGAATACAGATCATTGACTTTAATTAAATCCGAGCAATATCCATTGAAAATCCCAAAGACTAAGCCTGCCTCTTCCTTTGGAACCAGAACCCTGACATCTGCTACTTGTTTGTGACCTTTAAATGATTATCAATGATAATAGCTGATCTGTCCAGACTCTGAGAGGACTTCTTTGTGGCTCTGCTCAAAAGTTCCACAATAGTGGCCGGTCCCTTTGCTAGCAAAACCCAGGTCCTATAAGCATTGGACTTCTCCAAGGTTTGAGAGAGTGTGTCTTTAGCTCAGACTGTTTGAGGACATAGGGAAGGGCGTTGGAGTTTAGGCTTGGGATACTCACTGGAGAACTGTTCAATTTTAACAATAAATGATGACCATCCATTCAAATACCGCAGGGTGGGTCAATCGTGAGAGTATAAACAAAGCATTGGTGTTCATTTCCTAGAACGTTTTCTTGCTCCCACAATTTCTACATATTGCACGCACAGAAATGAAATATCCTGAGACTTTTCATACAATGCACTATCATCCAAACTAGGGGAGGCCCCCCCAAAGCACCCTATTTTAATTCCATGAAAATTGTCCCGTGTCTTCTAGCAGTTAGTTCTGATAGTCAGGGTAGTAGGATAGCTATATTTTCTGTTGGCCAAAATAAGATCAGAAGATTTTGGATTTCCTATTAATTGAATTTATTCATTTCTATCCTTACCTCCTAAGATGTCAATGGTGCATTACCACCACCGACTAACCGGTGTGCTCCTTGTAGCTCCTTGTAGCTATGAATACACACATTTCCAGAAAGATGACCCCCATCTTGTGTGAACCTCAGTACCTTAGCTTGAAAACAAAGACAGTCCAGGCACTCGAGGTAAGATAACAGGCAGGTTTATTGCAGAGGCACAGCAAAGTTTTGACTTCAGCCAAGGGCTTTATCAAGCTACCACCATAGTGCACAAGAACATTATGTATAAGACATATAATTAACTTCAACTAATAACATTATGTAACAATAAATATAATTAAGACTTACTTAATTTTTCACTAGGCCAGCATTGGGACTCTAAAGCACTAAATGGCTCTATGACATCAGACGCACTGATGCGCGATGCCAATATGCACTCAAAGGTTTGATGATGTCAAGTGCAAAAGGACATGATTATGAAAAATTAAAAAAGAGTCAATTAAAGCAGAGCCTATGATAAAAGAGAATCCTAACTGGCCAGAACGAAACAGCGTAGAGACAAAAAAAGGCATCAACTTAATAAAGTGCAAAGATAAAAAATTAAGAAATGAATAAACAAATGAGCAGAGTTTATTGCAAATATTATTGCGTAACGATTACACAGAAAAGTAAACACACGCCAAACAGGCACATTACAATATATAATATAGTAGAGTCATGACATAATCTAGTAAAACCTACAATAAACGTGTAAATTGATTAAATTCCAGTTTTGAAACGTCTGATAAAGAACGTGGTTGAGGTCGAAACGTTGCTGAGTCTTGCCTATTATCTTACCTTGATTGCCCATCCTATCCTTCTTTGCTTGAATGTTGGTGCTGTGCCAGCCTCAGATTCAATCCTTGTGCACCCTGGATTTCTAAGGAAATAGAGCGGTTCTCCTTGAATTGATTTCGGCTTACCAGGTACCCTGCTTGTAGTGATTTTCTGATGTTCACTCAGCTTGTGCATTGATTATCATGTTGCCAGCTAGGTTTATCGCTCAGTGGTTTTTCTATAATCTTTGATTATGATTTTATCTTTATGACCTCTGTCGTTCTATGTCCTTGTCCTATACTCTGCATGTTGGTCAATAGGCACTGATACCCAGACAGTTAATGGGGGTCCTGCTCCGGTCCTTGTGTGGGATCCTGGAACAGACAATGTGACAATATGGGATCATTTCTGATGTTTAATCCATTGCATTGTTACACAGAATAGCTTCACTGAACGTATAGTCTATAGTCATCTCTCCAGGTATTGCTTCACTACCAATCCCAGCATGCAGCTGTCAGATCATCCTGATAATAGTTTAACAGCAGCTGGGATTAGCATGTTACCTAGTTGGATTTGAGGTGTTTAAATGCTAAAATACACCTGTACTTGGTACAGGCCCTATTTAATGAGTACTCCAGTTAGAGAAGAGTAACTCTTTCTTCTGTGGCAGCAAATGTGTTAACTTACATCACAGCCCCCCAACTCCCCTCTCCTCCCCCCCCCCTCAAATAAAAATAAATGTAAAAAGCTATTACAGTCGCTTTAAGAAGAAAATTCCCTATTATCTGAGCCTAGATTTAAGCTGTCATCCTTGAAATGCAGCGATACTGAGGGATATCCGCTTGCGGTGTCTGGTAATTTCTGTTTATTCAATTGGAATAATTCCATGAAAGAAACTGATTAGTACTGAGTAGTAAGTGAGCTCATATCTGTGATTGCAAAGAGAACATCTGCACAGGGGTCAAAGCTACCACTAAATTGTACCACTAGTCAGGACACGCAATGTGTCATTACATCATCGACACTTTAATGCCCATGTACACTTCTAATTAGTGGTATTGCTCTGTGGTCTCAAGGGAGCGTGGCACACATACTGCAAGGGTACACACCTGTGCGGAGGTGTTTGGGCATTAAGGTGGAGCATCAGTCAATATGATGAAATAACTGCACCAGGAGCATCAGATATTACTCAGAACCTTGTTCTATTGTTTAGTGCGATCGATGAACTATCTCATAAAACAGCTATTCTTCTCGTGTGGTTAACTGATCATTCGACCTTAGATCTGCCAACACAGGGGAAGTGTAGATAATGGCCTCAGAAGGTCCAACATTAACCCTGCTTCCAGACATTTTGAGGAATTAACTAAGTTTAAAAAATGAGAATTCCCATTTTTCCTGCAGACAGAGACTTGTGTCAGACTATACGTGGTTACATGCTAGTATGGATTTTAATTGATTGACTAGGACTACAATCTTTCCAATTCACAACTTATGGAGAGAGATTTTAAAAGAGATGAAAACAATTGTGCAGAAATCAGAAATCTTGTCCCCTTTGTCCTTTTAGAATATATTCCTATTGTGCTGTCATTTGCACTAACATGAGCCTTTTTGTCTCCCTGGTTTCAGACTTGCACCTAGAAAGGATCCATTCTTGGAAATTGTAATTTAAAACTTGGGTCTCAGTGTAAATAAATCACTAGAGTTAGTGCAAATGACAGCACAATAGGAATATATTCTAAAAGGACAAAGGGGACAAGATTTCTGATTTCTGCACAATTGTTTTCATCTCTTTTAAAATCTCTCTCCAGAAGTTGTGAATTGGAAGGATTGGGCTCTGAATTTAGAATGATTTTTATATTTGGGGTAGTACAGCCTGTCAACAAATCAGGCGATAGTCTCACCTACAACATAGGTGTGGTGTTGGTTTTAATCAGATATACTACCTTATTGCATGGTGAAATATACCAGAAGCAAAGTAACAGGAACTGCTATTGGATAATAAAGGGAATGCTGCCTGAACAGTGAAATTCTTAATTTGACAATCCCTTATAGCTGGACTGTAATCTAAGTAATGAACCTGCTATATATAGACAATCCCCTATAGGGACCTGTTATCTAAGTAATGAACCTGCTATATATAGACAATCCCTTATAGGGACCTGTTATCTAAGTAGTGAACCTGCTATATATAGACAATCCCGTATAGGGGACTGTAATCTAAGTAATGAACCTGCTATATATAGACAATCCCTTATAGGGACCTGTTATCTAAGTAGTGAACCTGCTATATATAGACAATCCCTTATAGGGGCCTGTTATCTAAGTAGTGAACCTGCTATATATAGACAATCCCTTATAGGGAACTGTTATCTAAGTAGTGAACCTGCTATGTATAGACAATCCCTTATAGGGACCTGTTATCTAAGTAGTGAACCTGCTATGTATAGACAATCCCTTATAGGGACCTGTTATCTAAGTAGTGAACCTGCTATGTATAGACAATCCCTTATAGGGACCTGTTATCTAAGTAATGAACCTGCTATATATAGACAATCCCTTATAGGGACCTGTTATCTAAGTAGTGAACCTGCTATGTATAGACAATCCCTTATAGGGACCTGTTATCTAAGTAGTGAACCTGCTATGTATAGACAATCCCTTATAGGGACCTGTTATCTAAGTAGTGAACCTGCTATATATAGACAATCCCTTATAGGGACCTGTTATCTAAGTAGTGAACCTGCTATATATAGACAATCCCTTATAGCTGGACTGTAATCTAAGTAATGAACCTGCTATATATAGACAATCCCTTATAGGGACCTGTTATCTAAGTAGTGAACCTGCTATGTATAGACAATCCCTTATAGGGACCTGTTATCTAAGTAGTGAACCTGCTATGTATAGACAATCCCTTATAGGGACCTGTTATCTACGTAGTGAACCTGCTATATATAGACAATCCCTTATAGGGACCTGTTATCTAAGTAGTGAACCTGCTATATATAGACATTCCCTTACGGGGGCCTGTTATCTAAGTAGTTAACCTGCTATATAGACATTCCCTTATATGGTCTAGTGGTAGTGTGTTGGTGAAGCGCTATAGGATATTTAATTGTAACAGTTGTGGCTTTTAATTATAATATTAACAATTTGTGAATAGACTTTAAAGTGTAAATATATATATAAACAGTACCTTTTAGGTATACACAAAGGTGTCCTAAGTTGGTAATCAATACCTTAAAAAAAACAGAATATACCAAACATAGTGTAAACTGTGACAAAATAAAAATAAATTTAAATTAAGAGGGAAAATTCCCACTCACACTTTGGAGAGCTAATAGTGTATAGCTCAATTTGATCGCCCGTGGGGTCCGTGAAGGCGACCCTATCCCTTCTTTTTACTGGATATTGCTGTCTTGAAACTCTGAAATGTTGAAACATATATATGGTGCAGTACCGTATGGCTCCAAATACGTATAAAAAAGAACAGGTTTGTACTCACAGACACAGAGCCATCCACATCGGCTCTGATCACGGGTATATGTGGTTAAGGACCACACACCTTCTTTAAAAGAGCAGGAACAATGCCAACAGTGTTATAGAAATATAAGTATATTTATTCACATAAAACTATATGTAACAGTATAAAAAACTATATATAGCAATATAAAAACACTGAATAGGCATATAAAAAGTCCAAATAAATAAAGACCGGTATTTCCCATTTCCCACTGGAGCTTGGGAAATACCGGTCTTTATTTATTTGGACTTTTTATATGCCTATTCAGTGTTTTTATATTGCTATATATAGTTTTTTATACTGTTACATATAGTTTTATGTGAATAAATATACTTATATTTCTATAACACTGTTGGCATTGTTCCTGCTCTTTTAAAGAAGGTGTGTGGTCCTTAACCACATATACCCGTGATCAGAGCCGATGTGGATGGCTCTGTGTCTGTAAGTACCAACCTGTTCTTTTTTATACGTATTTGGAGCCATACGGTACTGCACCATATATATGTTTCAACATTTCAGAGTTTCAAGACAGCAATATCCAGTAAAAAGAAGGGATAGGGTCGCCTTCACGGACCCCACAGGCGATCAAATTGAGCTATACACTATTAGCTCTCCAAAGTGTGAGTGGGAATTTTCCCTCTTAATTTAAATCTATTTTCATTTTTGTCACAGTTTACACTATGTTTGGTATATTCTGTTTTTTTTAAGGTATTGATTACCAACTTAGGACACCTTTGTGTATACCTAAAAGGTACTGTTTATATATATATTTACACTTTAAAGTCTATTCACAAATTGTTAATATTATAATTAAAAGCCACAACTGTTACAATTAAATATCCTATAGCGCTTCACCAGCACACTACCACTAGACCTACTTTTAAAGATAAGAATTTGGTGTTAAAGCTGCTCATACGTTTTCTACACTTTGCAAATTAGCGCTAGTACTACCCTGTTTTGTTTGCATTCCCTTATAGGGACCTGTTATCTAAGTAGTGAACATGCTATATATAGACATTCCGTTATAGGGGGCCTCTTATCTAAGCACTGAACCTGCTATATAGACATTCCCTTAAAGGGGACTGTTATCTAAGTAGTGAACTTGCTATGTATAGATATTCCCTTACGGGGGGCATGTTATCTAAGTAGTGAACCTGCTATATAGACATTCCCTTATATGGGCATGTTATCTAAGTAGTGAAGTTGCTATATATAGACAATCCCTTATAGGGGCCTGTTATCTAAGTAGTGAAGTTGCTATATATAGACAATCCCTTATAGGGGCCTGTTATCTAAACAGTGAACCTGCTATATATAGACAATCCATTATAGGGGCCTGTTATCTAAGCAGTGAACCGGCTAGCTATAGATAATCCCTTATAGGGGTATGTTATCTAAGTAGTGAACTTGCTATATATAGACAATCCCTTATAGGGGCCTGTTATCTAAACAGTGAACCTGCTAGCTATAGATAATCCCTTATAGGGGCCTGTTATCTAAGCAGTGAACCTGCTAGCTATAGATAATCCCTTATAGGGGCCTGTTATCTAAGTAGTGAACCTGCTAGATATAGACAATCCCTTACAGGGGCCTGTTATCTAAGTAGTGAACCTGCTAGATATAGACAATCCCCGATAGGGGCATGTTATCTAAGTAGTTAACCTGCTATATAGACATTCCCTTATAGGGGACTGTTATCTAAGTAGTGAACCTGCTATATATAGACAATCCCTTATAGCTGGACTGTAATCTAAGTAGAGAACCTGCTATATATAGACATTCCCTTATAGGGGACTGTTATCTAAGTAGTGACATGCTATATATAGACATTCCGTTATAGGGGGCCTCTTATCTAAGCACTGAACCTGCTATATAGACATTCCCTTATAGGGGACTGTTATCTAAGTAGTGAACTTGCTATATATAGACATTCCTTTATAGGGGGCCTGTTATCTACGTAGTGAACCTGCTATATATAGACAATCCCTTATAGAGGCCTGTTATTTCTTTGATTTGTTCATTGCTAATGCAAACAACTGAAAGTCTGAACATTTTGGAGGTTGAATAATTTTCATTACAACCGTAGATCCGAAAGAATAATCATTTTTATGTTAATGGACATCAAAAAAGGCTAATAAATACTTGACAAGACTGCGAGAACAAACAACCTGACAAGCTTGAAGCAAAGAGAGTGAGTTAACAATGCCATTAAAGGTCTTGTAATGTCTCCAATCTTGGACCACCAATAAACCAACATCTCCAACCCCAATACAGTTTTACATTTACTGTTAGCGTAAACTGAATATAGCTTTTAATTATTCTAAAATACAGTATGATGGGATCACAACACTTTAATTCCAGTTTACTTCTGTGTGGATTTGGTGTAAAAACTTGTGTCCATTATCTTGCTTTTTTAAGCTGGTTTAGGAACTGTGTGTGTTCGTTACCAGGTTTCCCCCGTTTAACAAAGTTAACCAATTACATTTCAATAAATCTCCTGCGGGGTTAGGACTGAGAATTATCAATAATTAAAGCACGCCTTTGAGAATACGCCCTACAAACAATAACATGATAGCTTTTTCGAGACGGTTAGAAAACGATTCTATGAAACCACATTAAGATCTTCGAGTGGGTATGTCGTTTACAAAATGTGAAAATGAAGGTTTTTATCATAATACAATCCGTTCCCGGAATCAGACTATGAATTGTGAGTTTTGATGTAATTATGTAACTGGGGAGACCAGTTTTTACATGTTAGGAATAACATCAAATGTTAATGGATTTCCCGTGCTATGTAACTTGACTGATGGCTGAGATCATTCTGAGGTCAGCCAACATTTAGCTTAAAGGGACACTATAGTCACCAAAACAACCTTCGCTAAAGAGGCAGTTTTGGTGTATAGATTATGCACCTGCAGTCTCACTGCTCAATTCTCTGCCAATTAGGAGTTAAATCACTTTTCACCTCCCTGCATGTGACTCACACAGCCTTCATAAACACTCCCTGTAAAGAGAGATCTAATGTTTAAACTTACTTTATTTCAAATTCTGTTTAATGTAGAATTTCTTATCTCCTGCACTGGTAATAGCCTGCTAGAGCCTGCAGGAGCCTCCTGTATGTAATTACAGTACAATTTAAAGAACAGGAGGTAAAAGTATTTTAACGTAAGTTAAAGGGACACTCCAGACCCCTAAAGCAAGTTAGCTCACTGAGCTGCATTGGGAAGCATTGGGACAGCCACAGCAAATCTGTGTGGGGTTAGAAAGGGAGGGCTTGCAAAGACAGCATACAAGAGACCTGCGGTTTTTGCAAGCTGTTTTTAGATATAAAGCTAATGAAATATTAAATAGTAAATGCATGCAAGTTTCCATTCTGGGTTAAGTTAAGTTGTTTTGGTGACTATATTGTCCCTACTAACTTGTAAGAAACAGTATTGTATATTTTTTATTATTCTTATTGCCATTTATATAGCGCCAACAGATTCCGTAGCGCTTTACAATGTTATAAGAGGGGGTTTAACTATAAATAGGACAATTACAATAAACTTACGGGAACAATAGGTTGAAGAGGACCCTGCTCTAACAAGCTTACATTCTATAGGAGGTGGGATATAAAACACATTAGAACAGGAAAAAAGCAAAGAGTAGAGTGCTGCCCTTTAGGAGAGAGCAAGAGACAGGTATGTGAGGTAGAGGTTACTCTGGGAGGCCATAAGCTTTCCTAAAGAGATGGGTTTTAAGGCACTTCCTAAACGATTGAAGACTAGGGGAGAGTCTGATGGCGGTAGGCAGGCTATTCCATAGGAAGGGAGCCGCCCGCGAGAAGTCCTGCAAGCATAAGTGGACGTACAGGTGCGGACAACGGACAGGAGAAGCTTACAGCAGAACAGAGAGACCGAGAAGGGACATACCTGTGGATCTGTGAAGAGATATAAGAGGGGCTAGAATTGTTCAGTGCTTTATAGGTGTGGGTTAGTACTTTGACCTGACTCCTATGGGATACAGGAAGCCAATGTAAGGACTGGCAGAGGGGTGAGATGTGACTAGAGAGGAAAATCAGTCTGGCGGCGGCATTCATTACAGACTGTAGCAGGGCAATACGTTTTTTCTGAAGACTAATTAGGAGAGGGTTACAATATTCAATGTGGGAAATTAGTAGAGCATGGACAAGCTCCTTAGTAGCATCTTGTGTAAGAAAGGGGCGGATGTGGGCTATGTTTTTAAGATGGAATCTACAGGATTTGGCAACATGCTGGATGTGAGGCTCAAAGGTGAGGCCAGAAGCAATTATAATGCCAAGACAGCGCGCTTTTAAGGATGGACTTATGTGGATATCACTGACTTGAAGGGAGTGCGAGAGTGGAGGATCAGTATGAGGAGCAAAGACAAGGAGCTGAGTTTCAGAAAGCGGGAGGACATCCAGTCAGAGATGGAAGAAAGGCAAGCAGTGACACGTTGCAGGATGGCAGGGGAGAGGTCCAGGGAGGAGAGATATATCTGGGTGTCATCAGCGTACAGGTGGTAGTGGAATCCAAAAGAGGTAATGAGTTTGCCAAGAGAGGCAGTATAAAGAGAAAATAGAAGGGGACCAAGGACACACTGCAAGGCGTATTCAGATGTATCCAGATTTCAGGGAAAAAAAGACGACGAGAATAAATCCATTAAATGTACCAAAGAAACTTTGCTTTAACATAACGTAAACTGCAACAACAACAACAAAAAACACTCACAATAGTTACTTCTGCAGTGATTTTATTTAATATTAGAGCAATATATCATTTTAGGTTCATGTCAAACTGTAATTAACAAAGTAAGAGAGAGCGCTTCCACCTGATGGTTGTATGAATCATTTTTGTGTTAAGATGTACGTGACATTGTCCAGCTCACATTGCCCATAGGCCCCTCTGCTCGCCTATAGCAGAAAGCAGTCTTATATGGCTTTATAGCTTTTGGGGAATTTTGCTTCCAAACTTTGAGTCTATCAAGTGAAACCCTGGAATAAAGACGGGTTCTCTAATTCTAAAAACATTTCTCAAACAAAGGATTTCAGAACATTTTAATATAAATAAGATTCTGTGTCTGAGACATAATTATTAAAAATTATACAGATATAATGGAAACGAGGATCCACATTCTCCAGTGAAACATTGCCTTGTCAAAACAAAGGAATCTGGGACTGGTTATTAGATCGGGTTTAACAGTAAGAGCCAAATAACGACTAATATCGAGTCAGGACAATTAGAAACAAAACATGACAGGAGACGGGTGAACTGTCCCAAAATATTCTCTAATAGTCTCATTTATTGTTACATTTCTGTCTTTTTCTAATATTGTAAAGTGCTGTAGATAGATAGACGGATACTGTATAGAGAGATAGATAGAGATAGATAGATAGATAGATAGACGGATACTGTATAGAGAGATAGATAGAGATAGATAGATAGATAGATAGATAGATAGATAGACAGATACTGTATAGAGAGATAGATAGATAGAGATAGAAATAGATAGATAGATAGACGGATACTGTATAGATAGATAGATAGATGGATACTGGATAGATAGATAGAGAGATAGATAGATAGACAGATAGATAGATAGATAGATACTGTATAGATAGATAGACGGATACTGAATAGATAGATAGATAGATAGAGATAGAAATAGATAGATAGATAGATAGATAGATAGATAGATGGATACTGGATAGATAGATAGATAGATAGATATATAGACAGATAGAGAGATATTGGATGGATAGCTAGACCAACTGTGATACATAGACAGATAGATAGATAGATAGATGGATACTGGATAGATAGATAGACAGATACTGTATAGAGAGATAGATAGAGATAGAAATAGATAGATAGATAGATAGATAGATAGATAGATAGACGGATACTGTATAGAGAGATAGATAGATAGATAGAGATAGAAATAGATAGATAGATAGATAGATAGGCGGATACTGTATAGAGAGATAGATAGATAGAGATAGAAATAGATAGATAGATAGATAGATAGATGGATACTGGATAGATAGATAGATATATAGACAGATAGAGAGATATTGGATGGATAGCTAGACCAACTGTGATACATAGACAGATAGATAGATAGATAGATACTGTATAGATAGATAGATGGATACTGTATAGATAGATAGATAGATAGATGCTGGATGGATAGATAGCAGGGGCGGGCTGGGCCGGGGGGCAGGGAGGCAATTGCCCCCCAGGCCGCCCGAAATTCTTTTAGGACCGGCCGCGGCGGGCCGGCCCTTTAAATGCTGCAGCCGCCGAGCGCTCTGTAAAGAGCGCTCAGACGGCTGCAGCTGCTTCTCCCCTCCCCTGTAGGTGGCCGAGCTGCACTCCAGTCCGCGGTCCCGGCCGGATTGATGGGAAGGTTCACACTGAGTGTGCACTTCCTATCACTCCGGCCGGGACCACGGACTGGAGTGCAGCTCGGCCACCTACAGGGGAAGGGGTAAGAAGAGTAAAAAGAGGGGGGGGGGAGAGTAAAAAGAGGGGAGGGGGAGGAAGAGTAAAAAGAGGGGAGGGGGGGAGAGTAAAAAGAGGGGAGGGGGGAGAGTAAAAAGAGGGGAGGGGGGAGAGTAAAAAGAGGGGGGGGAGAGTAAAAAGAGGGGAGGGGGGAGAGTAAAAAGAGGGGAGGGGAGAGAGTAAAACGAGGGGAGGGGGGGAGAGTAAAAAGAGGGGAGGGGGGGAAGAGTAAAAAGAGGGGAGGGGGAGAGTAAAAAGAGGGGAGGGGGGAAGAGTAAAAAGAGGGGAGGGGGGAGAGTAAAAAGAGGGGAGGGGGGAGAGTAAGAAGAGGGGAGGGGGGGAGAGTAAGAAGACGGGAGGGGGGGAGAGTAAGAAGACGGGAGGGGGGAGAGTAAGAAGAGGGGAGGGGGGAGAGTAAGAAGAGGGGAGGGGGGAGAGTAAAAAGAGGGGAGGGGAGAGAGTAAAACGAGGGGAGGGGGGAGAGTAAAAAGAGGGGAGGGGGAGATTAAGAAGAGGGGAGGGGGGGAGAGTAAGAAGAGGGGAGGGGGGAGAGTAAGAAGAGGGGAGGGGGGGAGAGTAAGAAGACGGGAGGGGGGGAGAGTAAGAAGACGGGAGGGGGGAGAGTAAGAAGAGGGGAGGGGGAGAGTAAGAAGAGGGGAGGGGGGGAGTAAGAAGAGGGAAGAGAGGGAGTAAGAAGAGGGAAGAGAGGGAGTAAGAAGAGGGGAGGGGGGATAATAAGAGGGGGAAGTAAGAAGGAGGGGAGATAAGAAAAAGAGGGGGGTAAGAAGAAGAAGGGGGGAGTAAGAACAAGAGTGGGGAGTAATTAGAAGAAGGGGGTAAGAAGAAGAGGGGGGAGTAAGAAGAAGGGGGGTAAGAAGAAGAAGGGGGAAGTAATAAGAAGAAGGGGGTAAGAAGAACAAGGGGGGGAGTAAGAAGAACACAGGGAGGAGGGGGGGTAAGAAGAACACAGGGGGGGGTGAGAACATACAGAGGGAGGAGTAAGAAGAACACAGGGAGGGTGGAGGGGGGATGAGAAGAGCCCAGGGAGGGTGGGTGAGTGTGAGAAGAGACCGCTAGGGGAGGGTGGGGGAGAGGAGAGACCACTAAGGGGCAGGGGAGAGCTCTAAGGGACAGCTCTATAGGACAGGGGGCAAGACAGGGAGCTCTTTAACACTACGCGCACACACACACACACACACACAATGCATCCCTATACATACACAGAAACAGAACATGCTTCCCTTACACACAGAGAAACACACAATGCATCCATTACACACACACACAATGCAACCCTTACACACAAAGAAAATGCATCATTTGCACACATACACAGAAACATACAATGCAAACCTTTACACACACATGCAAACACACACACACTGTTTTTCTTACATACACACAGAAACACAATGCATCTCTTACACTCAATGCACACACATACAGACACACACCTTGCATCCCTTATGCATACAAACACAGATTCACACAATGCATCCCTCACACACAACCAAAAACACATAATACATCCCTCATACACAAATACACACTGCTTCCACTACACACAAACACACTGCATCACCTGCACAAACTGGTATCCCTATACACTACATACCATAAGTACACATATTAGATAACACATAACACATCCCCTACATACTCCACTCCCTGTGAGCGAGCTCATGGGTGGGTGGAACATATAAGTGGACTTATGAGTGGGCCTTATGGGCATACTCACCGTCAGGCACTGGGGCCCAGACCTTGAGCTGTGTAAGAGGCCCCCAAAAAATGGAGCTGCTTCCAATTCTCCCAGAACGTTGAATTTTGTTTCCACAGTTGCAAACAGCCTCCAGAGGTCCTGTTCTACACCAGACCAGTGGAGCCAAACTGCAGCCCATCATCATCCTCATCTAATTGTAAGTAGGCAATCTAGTATATTATTAGTGACACTAATCTATAATTTACCTCACATTAAAGGGACACTATAGCTTAATGAAGTGGTTGTGGTGTCTATAGCTGGTCCCTGCTGGCTTTTTAATGTAAACACACACTGTGTGCAGCACTGGTGTTAGTTCATATGGCAGATCATATGGGTGGGGCATTGTGATGTCACATGGGGGGCGGCAAATTTATATTTTGTCTAGGGCGGAAAAAATCCTTGCACCGGCTCTGATCCTGGGCAGGTGCACCAGTCTACTGGTGACCCACAGGAGGGGAATTCACTGATTGCACTGCACTCTCCTCCTGCCCAGACCGGTCTTGACCGCAGTGCAAGTGCCCTCTGCCCCTAATTTACAGTGGCTCACACTCACAACAAGCAGTGCCTGGAGCCCTTTGCAGAGACGGAAACAAAGAGGTTCTGCGGCAGCTGGCCGTCCTGCAAGCATTACATTAAACAGCTGTTCCCCATGCAGCCACAGGTGGCGTTGTGCTGGGAGACTGTGATTACTCTTCACTTCCTCCCAGCCTACAGAGCAGCGCATGGGCGAGAGAGGAGGAGGCATGATTTAATCTCGAATAAATCCTCTAAGCAAACCTTTATAAATTTGGGGGGATCAGCTCTGTTTCCACAGTTTATTGGTGTTTACTCTCATCTCTGTATTAATATTGAGGGATGTCTAAGTAGTAACGTCAGTGTGTGTCAGCAGGGCCAGCCGTTGGGGTGGGCAAGCTGTGCGGTCACGCAGGGTGCCATGACAACAGAGGCGCCCGGCGGCCAACACAGCTCACAAGTTGGGTACACCAGCATATTTAATTTAAACGATTCGCTGGTGGTCCACTGGTGCGCACCAGCAGTAGGTGCAGTCAGATCATATCCTCTCCCTCGTGATTCCGGCGCTCAGTTAGTGAGTCAGAGCACAGGCTCAGAGATTCTCAGCCTGTGCTCTGACAACATTGAAAGTCAGAGCCGTGAAGCAGCGGGTATGGCAAAGAGCTACTGATTAGCATAACATCAATAGCCGTTATAAAACCAGAAAAGGGTGGGCATGGATGGTGAACTGATTTGGTGGCGCAATGGGCCACTTGACTGGTTTTGCCCCCCAGGCCTAAGGCTGCCAGCCCTCCCCTGATAGATAGATAGATAGATAGATAGATAGATAGATAGATGGATAGATGATGTTCTATATAGTCTATACAATATATGAAATCCTATGACGTAATTGTAAGTAAATGTGGTAAATGTTGGTTGTTTCTCTCTCACTTATTGAAAATATTCAATTTCTGTTAAGTAATATTGTCAAGAGATTGACCTTTTACTGTGCTTTATATAATGCTATGTTTCCATGTTTTAATGTTTTAATTGGTTTGACGTCCTTCCCAATGGAATTAAGTGCGGAGCTCCGGCTCGTCCCACTACTAATAAGTTAGAATAAGTTATTGTGTATCTCATTAGCCGGACTTTGTCCATTATTGACATACTTACAATGATTGATTGATTGATGATTTATAAGGTGTTTCCAGGATAGTCTATTTGTAGCAAACCTTTTATTAAGGAGGGGTGTCAGTCGCATGTCACACCTTAAACATAGAACTTCCTTCTGCGCCGGTGACATTTAATAATATATAGAGTTCAGTGAATAAACCCTGTAGGGAAATACTAAAGGCACATTATATGGGCTGGATTATCGGAGCAGTACTATTTATATATCACTTATCTGCCGTAATAAACACAGGGTCAAGCAACTTACCATCAATTCACATCAAATACCAAATTCACAGCAACCGCCATATTGTAGCAACATCTGGAGACCAGCGTTCACCAACTGCCATGTCTAACTGCTACTGTCTTCACTCACTCGATTCTAATGATAGCTCGTTCGGAATGACGGGTCTGTGTAAAGAAATGATTATTTGTGTGTGATATGTGGATAATAACACATTGTTCTCTGATTTCACTTCGGAAACTTGGTCAGGTTACTGTAGCAGCAGATTGAATCTCCCATGAAGTTAGTTTTGTCCAGTGAGGCTTTATAAGGAGGATTAAAGCGATCGTGCAGTTGGAATGGAGTCTTTTATAGCAGCGTTTGTCCGTTGATTTTGGAATAGCAGAGCTTTCTGAGATTAGCCGCCTGTCTGATTCGGGAACTGTAAATAAATATAATAAAAGTATAAATGCAGGTTAGGTAACAGTGTTTATCCTCCCCTGGGCACTGAGAGGTTAAGCTGGCCACTGACGCTATGCCTGTTGCAATGTCCCTGTTAAATAAGCTGGATTTGTGTTTATTATGCAGTGGCAGAGAAAGGTGAAGTTTTTAAATAAACAAGGCCTATATAAATAAACCACCCCTCCTTCAGCAAACTGAGCTGATCCGGGAGCTGTTCTCGATATTTTTCAAATAAATCATAGTTTCAAATGAACCTGAGGCTGGCAGATAAGATTTCCAAATGACTGCGGGTTGAAGTGAAGGTTTAGGATCAGCGAAGTCGGCTGAACAGAACCAAAACAAACATTTTTACAAGTTCCAGAAGTCATCAAGCAGCCGCCCTCTTCCAAATTAAACGGGATGTGTGTGTGGGGGGGGGGGGGGGGGGGGGGGGAGTCTGGAGAAAGTTACAAAGTGAAAATCCCAATCTACAATGGGGTGCGTACGCGGAGATGTTGGTGGTTGGTGAGCGGTTACATGTGGACAGGATTATGACAAAAAATTTAAATAACATTATTTAACCTCTTCAGTGCCAGGGGAGTGAGAAACCATTTGTAACTGTTTTAATACATGTGACTAGTAGATAATACGGGGATGTTCAGGGACAGAGAATTAGCTCCTTGACTAGAACATAATTCCTCTTGCTGTTATCACCCAGTGACTGCAATCCATTTATGCTGATTTCCACATACAACTGGGGAAAAGTGCATTCATTCACTCTTTCTGGTACTTACATTAAATCTAACCTGGTTTAAAATTGTTTTAATAGTGGTCGGGCAATGAGGCGACAATGTTAACGTTCCAGGTAACTGTCTCTGGAAGTTACGCCATTCAGTAGAATTGTGCTAACTTTTCTTTTCATGTAAATCTCACCTTTCTTTTAAAACGATCACACGAACATAACACCGTAACCAGCCCAGGCAGAGCACTGGAAGGAGAAATACAAACAATCAGGGCTATGCACTCAAGATAGAAATGTCAGGAAGGCAAAGGGAATGTGGTAAAAGTAACTCTGCCTGGTTTTTAGAGGGGCTTGTTTGCCAGCCTCCTACCCTGTGACTATGGCCCTTGCAATAGACCTGGCTAAAATACTTTAAACAGGCTCTGTTCCTGCAATTTGGATTATATGGTTCGTTTACCAAACAGACACACGAACCAGAGACCACCTTGGAGCTTGTTAAGTTTAATTGATACATAGTTGCAATTTCCATCGCAGTGGTCTAAGTGTTCGTCTGGGTGGCCGCAAATCCCATGGACGACCGCGAGGTGGTGGCCATCGTGCTCGCATGGACCAAAACCACGAATAGACTTCAGGGTCAAATGCCCTGGAACTATTTTCGGCATTTTCGGTTCTCTAGCGGCACTTAGCCACGATTCTATGGAACTATTTTCGACTATGGGACCATGCCTGCGGTCGGTCAGATAAATGACTTCCGTAGAATTTCTGAACCCCTGAACTGATCTGGGTGATTTTTGTATATGTTGGTCACCCAGATCAGGGATATCGGGGATGTAACATTTGTGGGGATATTTGTGTTTTGGGGTACTTTTATGACTTTTCAGAAATATGTGTTTTTCTGCCTGGAGATAATTGAGTTAATACAGTATTCAATTATCTCCCAGGCAGAGGGGAGGGATTGTATGTTTGTTATCGGAGTGTCGTGCATTTAATCACTGTTCTTATTGGTCTGTGTTTTTTGTCTTGGAGTCCCCAACAAGGTCCATGTGGGCGTACCCCTTGCATGGGGATTGTCATAAAAGGCCAGTGTGGCACCATTAAAATTCAGTCTTACTGGGGGCGGAGCCAGCTACCGCACTGACAAGACGCAAACCGAGAGTGCTCCTGATAAAACCAGCAAAATACAGCATAAAACCTAATTTTTAAGCCCAAAACTGCGCACTGCACGAGAAGGCTGCACCTACCTAAGATGGGGCGAAAATCCCCAAAATATAAAGCGGACAAAATCCTGACAACCGCCAACATCGGGGAGCTTCTGAGGAGGCCTCAGGGAAATATGAAGCCTGTCATGGCGCCCTTCTCCGACAAGCTATCCTATTCCTCCAGCGAAACATCCCTCCCTGACTTGGAGGAGCTGGCCACCATTGCCAGGAAACAGAAAGCAGACATGCCGACTAAAAGGGCTGGAGGCTCTCCGGTGACAGAGGGCACACTGAAGGCTCTCCTGGATGACCTCAGACACAATCTGGCTGCCGACATTAACTCCTTCAAAGAAGAGATTAGTGGAGTGTCGAGACACCTCCAAGAAACCGAGATATCCACGGCCGCACATGCAACCCGCTTAAATAAAGTGGAAGAAGAGATCCGTGGGCTGAGACGTGAGCAGGCCCAGACCCAGAACCGCATGGCGATGATGGAGGATCGGAGGAGATGGAAGAATGTTAAAATAAGGGGCATACCAGCCCAGATAAGCTCTGCTGAAATCACACCTCATAAGAAGGCTACTTACACACCTCTTCTCGGCCAAGCAAGCAAAAATGATGGCCCTGGACGGGTGCTTCAGGCTACCGGCACCTGCATCGCGCTCCACTGAAGTGTATGGAGATGTTATCGTACGGTTCCAGAATGGGCCGGACAGGCAAGCGCTCCTCATGGCACTACAGAATAAAGCATGGAATAAAGACCTTTCCAGAGCAACATTGGGGTGGCGGAGATCCTTAAAGCCACTAACAACAGAACTGATTCGGCACAATATCCCCTACAAATGGGGCTCCCCAAACTACCTGATGATACCCGAGAATCCAGGAACCTAAAAGTCTAAGAGGCCGCGGAAATAAACTACACCCTGCAACGCCTGGGACTGCCCATGATACAGGCAGGTTTGACACCGGAGACCCAAGAGCCTCAACCCCACACTTGGGACCCAGCCAGGATCCGATCCTTTGTACCAGCTGCCAAACGAACCACTTCGGCACCGGCAGTCGGCAGATACCACCTGAAGGACTGGCCAGATCGCACTACCTCTCCACTCCAGGACAGTCTAACGCTATGTTTTCCCGCAATGTTTCTGTTTTAGTTTTGTTACCTACATCAGGTTTTCAGTTAATGATTCTTAAGTCCTGACATTACCTCAGGTACCTGCCGACACATAAACCCCTTAATCATAGGCGTGCGCAGCCTATTGCATTAGGGTGTGCACCCTAAAGCACAAACACACTCCGCATGTATATGTATATATATATATATATATATATATATATATATACACACACACATATACATACACTGCTGTGTGTGTGTGTGTGTGTGTGCTGTTAGTGTGCTGTGTGAGGGTGGTGTGTGTAAGGGTGCTGCTGTGTGTGTGTATGTGTGAGGGTGCTGGTAGTGTGCTATGTGGGTGAGGGTGTTTGTGTGTGTGTGAGGGTGCTGTTTGTGTGTGAGGGTGTTTGTGTGTGTGTGTTAGGGTCCTGTTAGTGTGCTGTGTGAGGGTGCTGTGTGTGTGAGGGTGCTGTTTGTGTGATGTGTGTGTGATGGTGCTGTGTGTGTGAGGGTGCTGTTTGTGTGATGTGTGTGGGTGTCGTGTATTTCTGAGGGTGCTGTTTGTGTGTGTGTGTGTTTGCGAGGGTGTTGTTAGTGTGCTGTGTGTGAGGGTGTTGTGTGTTTGTAAAGGTGCTGTGTGTGTTTGTGAGGGTGCGGTTAGTGTACTGTGTGTGTGAGGGTGCTGTATGTGTACTGTATGTGTGTGGGTGCTGTTTGGGTGCTGTGTGTGTGAGGGTGCTGTGTGTGTGCTGTTTGTGTGAGAGTGCTGTATGTCTGTAGGTGCTTTTTGTGTGTGGGTGCTGTATGTGTGTGTGTGTGCTGTATGTTTGGACAGATTGTGGAGGTGGGGGCAGATTAGTAAATATCCCCCCTCCCTTCTTACCTTATGTAGGGAGGGGGAATCCTTGCTGCCATGTGCCATCCCTGGTGGTCCAGTGGAGAGTGAACTCTAGCCTGCGGGGCTAGAGTTAACTCTCGTGAGATCTGAGCGTTGCCGCGGCAACGCTCAGATCTCGCGAGAGGAACCTGGCGGAGCTGCTGTCTAGAGCTCCCCGGGTCCTCTCCTGCCTCCCTTCATGCTGCTGTGGGCCGGTGAGGTAGATCTTTGATCTCCCCGCCGGCCCATGGAGGCTTAGAGCAGAGCCGACACTCAGCGCCGGTTCTGCGTGAGCCGACAGGGGAGAATAAAGTCCTGGGGAATAAAGTGTGGGAACCAAGATTCCCACCCCCCCCAAAAAATAATATACACTCCAGTGTGTGTATGTATATGTGTGTGTGTGTATATATATATATATACACACACACACACACACACACTCATACATTCATAGACACACACATTCACAGACACACTCATACATTCACAGACACACATATTCACATACACTGACACACATACACACTCACACACACACATTCATAGACACACACACATTCACATACACACATTCACAGACACACATATTCACATACACATTCACAGACACACTCACACACACACATTCATAGACACACACACATTCACATACACACATTCACAGACACACAGTCACAGACACACACACACACACACAGTCACAGACACACACACACAGTCACAGACACACACATTCACACACACACAAATTATAATTTTTTTAATAAAAAAAATGTCCACCCAGCCTCCCTACCTGGAGTGCTGGCGTGGACTTGTCCCTGGGGTCCAGTGGGTCGGGCGGCTCTCTCCATATCAGCCGCGGCGAGGTAGCTGTGTGCTGTCTGCTCCCTCTCGCCGCGCGGGCTGTCCGCTGTAGCTTGGAGCCGGAATATGACGTCATATTCCGGCTCCCAGCATCAGCAAGCGGCGCGCGGCGAGAGGGAGCAGACAGCACACAGCTCCCTCGCCGCGGCTGATATGGAGAGAGCCGCCCGACCGGGGGGGGGGGTCCATCCCCTCTTGCCCCCCCCCCCTCCCATCCATGACAGGGGGGACATGGGGGGAGGAAGGGGGGCATTGGAGGGCGCTGAGTGCCTGCAGGAACGCCGTTCCTGCACAAAAAAAGTGCAGCAACTCCGTTCCTGCAGGACTCAATCCATAGGCGTGCCGCGGGGATTAGGGTGTGCCCAGGCACACCCGGCACACCCCGTGCGCACGCCTATGCCCTTAATAGCTGGCTTAAGGGCTGCACCTCGCTCTCCCCCCCCCCACTCATTCACCCACAGCTTGTGCATTATGTCCTTTACGTTAACTAAAGGGTGATAGCCTCCTCCAGGCATAGTTTTACACCAGCCAACTAGCACCATACCAGGAGGCAAAAGGTCCGACTCGCCTCCAATTGCCCCTGACTGTAACTACATAATCTCCCCTGAGAGGTGAGAGACCGCCCAGCCACTACCGCAAGCTATACAGCAAAGCTCTGCAATTCCCAAAGCTGGCAGTCGCTCACTAGCCTGCAAACTTGCTGTTTGCTTGTGTTTGACATTACTGTTTGTTATTGTGTTTTATTTTTAATATAAAATGTGCTGTGTCTCACTGCCCGACCTGTGTTTATAACCTGTTGAATCCGAAGTGCTGCACCTGCCGTTGGGGCAAGGAAAGTACTACTGTTATACTCTGCATAACAAAAATAAAGAATAAAAAAAAAAAAATTCAGTCTTACTTCACCCTCAATACAGAGTTCTGTCTCTTATAGTAGGGAACTGCTATTCAGCTAGGATAGGCTGCTGCTGACTTAAGTGGAATTTTTGGCATTGCCAGCTCGTGAAGACAAAACACGATCTTTTGTGGCTACCTGTCCACACGGATACACAATAAGGATGAGATTTATAGGTAGATTAAAAAGAAAACCAGATGGGTTTGGCCATTTTCACTCGCTGTTGTGATATATTTTGTGTGAATTGAAAAGAGAACGTTACGTGGAATACTAAGTACCCAGATTTCAGCTTAATGTGGTTTTGTAACAGACTCCAATAAGTTCAGCTACGGCCACAGCTAATGGACCTTCCTATACACAAAAGGACCTCAATGTGATCAGTTGCTCAAGACCACTGTCATAGGGCTTACCTAAAGACCAAGAAATCTTAGCCAATCAAGCTGTTTACGAGTTGTTCCCCTCCCCCCCAAACTAAAACCGTGCAAAAACACCCATTGAAAAAATAAATAAATAATACTTTCCCTAAAATACCTGGGACGCCTCCAAATCCTCCAAATGCCATACAATCGGAGAGGCACTAAAACAAGCCAACATATCATTGAGCTAAATAGAAACTCTAAGTGCTACCATGAATGCACTCGCAATGTGTAACGTGTGCAACGTGTAATGTCTTGGCCAGCACTTTTCATGCAATGTCTTCTGACTATATACATGCTGAATGCAGTGCTCTTAATGCACCAATGGCAGTGTAATCTTACTGCATCTTCTGGTCCATAAACCGAATGAGCATGTATGGGGCACAATAGTGAAATACCACTTCTAGGTGGAAAATATTTATTAGACGGAACAACAGATATAAAACCAAGAATATTTGTTCCTTAAAAGATTTGGAGTACATCATAGAGTCCATTCATGTAGTCCATTGCCTATCCATAATTCCCACCCCATTAACAAGTTGTAGTATAGTAACAAACAAAGGTCAGCTATAGACTACCATAAGGTGAATGTGACGGACCGCCTGGCACCCCGACTGTGCCAATCGATGCTTCCTAGCTGACCCTGAGGACCATAAGAACTGCACCAGACACCGTGAGCACCGTAGCCCCCCCTAGCCACCGCAGCTTGGCTGGTGTCTAGCCGTCTTCCCACCCTGGACCAAACTCCTGCATCCAGCTCTCAGTGAAAAGGCCTCTCCTCCAAGAGAGTATAGCTGTGAAGCTCTTATAAGAGCTAGTGGTTATAGCAGTATAGCTGTTCCCTACGATCACTAGACGAGGCAGCGTGTTGTGGGTGAAGAGGAATTTTAATGGTGCCACGCTTGTCCTTATATGACAATTCCCAAGCAAGGGGTACGCCCACATATACCTTGTGGGGAACTGAGTTACAATATTCACAGACCAATAAGAATAGTAGTTGCTACTCACAAATGCTTTTGATCTGGGATTAAACGGAGTCAGCAGCGATGTTACTATCGGTTTCTTCCTTTACTACCAAAACGGGCTCTGCAGTGGTGTTGCCGATAGCCGCCCTTCAAGTCTCTGCGCACAGTGGTGATGTCCCAGCACGCCATTTGTTTGGATTCCGCGGGGTTACAGGTGCCGCCCTCCTTAATGACTTCAGTGCGGAGCCTCTCTGTCTGCATAAAGCTCACCTACTGCCATGTCGTACGCAGTAATTATACCTTTTAACTGTATATCAATAATAAATACTTTGTTTTTTATTGTACATTTGATTACTAAATCTATATACCGCACGATCATTCTATATGTGTGCTTGTTTACATGCCATCGAGGTCCATTTCCATATTTTAAGTATATACTTCCTTTTTTTCCTTGTCTCACTAAGGGTTGTATAAGCAGGTTTTTTCCTGTTGTTTGAGCTCCACTTATTATTTTTTTATTTTATCTCCTACTTTAATTGTGTTTGTATCTGGAATCACAACACGTAGCAGCTTATTGATGTATATATATTGTTGCATTATTTTGATTGCATGATAAGGGGAACCTTTGTAAGTGTTTTACCCATTTTTGCTCTTTGTTCCCTGAATGGCTTTTTAGCGCTTTTTATAATTCCTATTTTTTTTAAGAACGGTATTCCAATGCACGACACTCCCACACATAGCACACAATCCCTCCCCTCTGCCTGGGAGATAATTGAGTCAGATACTGTATTAACCCAATTATCTCCAGGCAGAAAAAACACACATTTCTATAAAGTCCCAAAAGTACCCCAAAACACATAATATCCCCTGATAGCCCTGATCTGGGTGAGCAACATGTGACAAAACGCCTATTGTCACTGGATGGTTAGGTGACAAGCTGCCCTTTTCCCCTGGCTGTTGGAGGAGCCTGATTGCCAGCCTCCTGCCTCATGACTATGGCCCTGGGTTGTATGGCCCTTTACAAACCTTATTTGGGCTAATGGATTTTTATTATGTTGCTGCTGGCCCTGTAAGAACTATGGGGAAGTGTGAAGGATTTGTATGTATTTACTTGTGTGCCTTCAGTTATGCCTTCTCCCTGCAGTTGAAATTCGTGTAATAAGTTCAATTCAGTATGATAGGAGTTATGTATTTTTGTATCCTTTTGTGTTTTACTGGTAACATGTGCTTAATGGAGTCTGCCTCTATCCCTGGATATAATTGGATTATTTTCCCCATTGTCTCCAGGATAGAGGGCTCCGTAAAACCGGTTTGGGCCAGATAGCCATGCTGCCAGCCAGGCCCCAAAAGATACTTTACCAACTTCTGAACCCCTGGTCTGATTCATGCCATTTTTTGATATGTTGTTCCCCTGAATGGATTGATTGTGAATATATATTTATATATAATATATATATATATAATATTTTTATGTGAATGTGATGTATATTTTAGAAGTTATTAATATGCTGTAAAAACTGTATTTTTCCTGCCTGTGATAAATTACATTAACCCATTGTGTTCAGTAATTATATCACAGGCAGAGGGGAGGATTTTATGTGTTTGTGCTGGGTCTGCCTTCTGTTTTACTGTACGGGATTGGTTACCTGTTGTAACTCCCTATGGGATGTCCCCTTGCATGGGGACTTGCATAAAAGTCTGTGTGTGTTAATTAAAGTCAGATCATCTTGAACCTTTCTTGAAGCCTTGGCTCATGTTTGGGGGATGGGATAACTACACTCTGGGGATTGCTATAATCACATACTCCCCAGAGTCAGCTCTTGCAAGAGCTTGATTTGTTCCTGCTACGCTCTCTGAATTTAGGAGAGGGTCACCCACTGAGAGCTGGATCCTGGTCGTGGATCCAGGGTGGGTGGAGACGGTGAGACCCCGGCGCAGCTGTATCGCTGGAAGTGGGGTCTGCAGTGCTGATGGTGTCGATTGGAGTGCTTGGAGTCCTCAGCGAGCACTAGGAGCATCGATTGGCAGAGGTACTCTGGAGTGCCAGCGTTCCATCACACAACATATCCCAAAATGACCCAGATCAGTTCAGCGGTTCAGGAATTGTATGGAAGTCATTTATTTGTCCGACCGCAGGCATGGTCCCATGCCCAAAACAGTTCCAAAGAATCAGGGCTTGCGGCCGGTCTAGTTCGAGGGTTTGAAAACGAACAAACTACCAAACAGAGTCAATATACTTACCCTGGAGCTTGTTCCCTTCATTTAGACGAATTATCTCACCAAACAGTGCCCTTCTAAATTGTGTAGAACCGAACACAGGCAATGATGGAAGTCCAGCGGTGTTCGGGAGTTTCTGTATCCGATTTTAGTTCCATGAAATTCATGCCTAAACACTGCTGCTTGCGTTCATGCGAACAAGATGGCCGCCACCTCGTGGTTCTCCATAGGAATTGCGGCCACCCAGACAAACAATTAGAACACTGTGGTGAGAAATGTTCCAAGTTGTTAATAGGTGTTCACAAGCTCCAGGGTTCGTGCTGTTGATCGGTAAACAAACCATATGGTCCTAATTGCATGAACAGAGCCGTTTTAAATAATTTTAGCCAGGTCTATTGCAGTGGCCATAGTCACAGGGTAGGAGGCTGGCAAACAGGCTCCTCCAAAAGCCAGTGGCGAGGCTACTTTCGCCACAGTGACTATTGGTGGAATTAAAAACTTAGAACATCTCTCTCTATCTGTGCCTTCTTACTATACTGACGGTATTATCGGTGCCTTCTTACTATACTGACGGTATTATCTGTACCTTGTGCCTCTTTACTATAGACAGACATACTTTGGAATGTATAGTTAAACCAGCCTTGATGTAAGTTTTCAAGGTGGCACTTTGAGTTGTCGGTTTCCAGCATGTAGTTCGGTCAGACCCAGAGCAGTATTCTATTCGGATGATGTCCTCATTGTCACAGCCAGGCCGGCAGTCACTCATTGCAGTCGAGCAGTTGTCTTCATGTAAGCCTCTTTTGTGCTCTGCCATCTGAAACCTATTACAAGGACACAGGTAGCTCACAGAAACATGTGCTGACCACATTACACCCTACAACTACATTACCACAACTTTACTTGTCCAAATAAACAGTCCTGTTCCCTGTACATTGCCAGGGGATCTGCACAAACAGGTAGAGGGAATGTGAGTTTTCTTTGAAACCCAAACTGTGCAGCCGCTCTCTCTCCTGGTGCCGGACTGTGATGAGGGCTGTTTTTTGGGAAAACACAGGCAGGCCGTTTTGAATTACACAGACAGATTCATTTATTTGTCTGAGGATAGATAGGAAGCGTCATGTACTGTATCAGGCTGACAGATTCATTTGGTTTTAACTCTTTAGCAACCTGATGCAATATGATACATTTTGGCCCGCTGCCAGTGAAAGATATGGCTTATATTAAATAATAGTAATAACAAAGTATTTAACCAGGAAAGACACATTCAGATTACTCTGGTTTTCAAGTACATCCTGGGGATGTTACCTTAGCCCAAAATCCAGGGGTTGTTACTATTACCCAATTTTTTTTTTATTTTTTTTTTTAAATTCTTTATTTTTGCTGTGCAGAAATAACATGAGCATGCTAATAATGCCACAACAGCATAATCAGACAGTTGAACACACAGATTTGTTAACAGTCAAGCAGCATTTAGATGAAATGCACAGATTTTTTAGTAATAGAACATGCTAGGTACAAGCTGGCTAAGTACGTTTGTCATTCTGAGTTACTTATCGCTAGGTAACGGTAGCTTAGGGTTAAGAGTTATAGTGAATGTCATCGCTTTAGTAGTTAAACAGTGGTTCGATTAGCTAGGTGATTAACTAAAAATATCCACGAACAAAGTTGGCCTTAGAGGCGTATTAAACATAGTACACGGTTAACATGCAGGCATGGGAGACATATCATATACAGATTTGTAATGCACCTAAGGGTAAACTGCTCAGTTGAGGCATTAGTAGGTATTGAATCAGTGGAAGGTGAGCAGTGAAGAATTAACAAGATTATTGCAAATGTACACAAATGCGGTAGATATATGTATTAAGTAGGGACTGATTCGATATCTCTGTGCTAGGTAAATTAACCAGTATGGACTATGCTAAACAATAGATATCGTTTGTGGACCTGCCCGCTGTGCATTAGGTGCTTCAGCTATGTGCTTATAGTAAACAGGCATTTAAACTAGGTAGGCTATAACAAACGATTAGTCGTTGGGTGATAGGAAATGATAAGTAATAAGAAAAATAAACAAACAGTCCAGCATGGGGTTAACAAACATCAGTCCGTGGAGTAACAGCAAGCCCCAACTGGGGTGTGAGTCCAGTGCGTGGGTTTGCTTAGCCAATGCCCAGTAATGGCAGGCTGCCAGCCCCTGAGAACCTGAGTCCACCTGACAGTGTGCGAGGTCGTTGCCCGCCTCGGATGCCTGCGTGCTCCTGCATCCCGCCGGCAGACAAGAAGCAGAGTCCCTCCACCGGTCCCGAGCCTCTGGGTATTCCCAGTACTTGTTAACGTTGCCACCAGGAGTGCACCATACGGTATGGCGGCTTGTAAGCGCGGACTCGTCTTCCTCCAGTGAATGCTTGCTGCGATCTGCTTTTTGCGGGGGTGTATGGCTGGTCTGCAGCTAGGTGCTGGTTGATTGTTGCTGGGGCCGCTTCGTGTGGGTGACCCGGTGCTTGTGCCCGCCCTTTTGAGTTTCGGCTCCGTTGCAATTGGAAGGCCGCTCTGTACTCGCGGCATGGGTTACCCTGTATGCTGCGCCGAGTGGCAGGGCGGATCCATGCCATCACCTCTCTCATGGCTATCCTGAATAGCTGCCTCTGGGTCTTGTGTCTTGCCCACAGGTAGGTACTTAGCCGGGTAATGTGCTCTAGTGCGTGCTTGGGTGGTTTGAGTAGTATGTGCTTGGTCTTGGGCTGCGGCCCTGCCGCCATCTTGTCCGGGCCCAGTAGGTCTCGTTTGGTTGAGAGCTTATTCATCCCCATGCAGGGTCTGCCAGCATGTTTGTCGCTTGTTCGATCGTTCGTGCCGGGATATCCCTCGCCGGTGAGGGGGGGGTGATCGGGATCTGGAGCGTTGCAAAGTTTTCTGGCTTGTCCGTCGGCGGGGAGGTCGGCCGCCTCTCCAGCGCCTGCTTGTGCCCGCCCTTTTGAGTTTCGGCTCCGTTGCAATTGGAAGGCCGCTCTGTACTCGCGGCATGGGTTACCCTGTATGCTGCGCCGAGTGGCAGGGCGGATCCATGCCATCACCTCTCTCATGGCTATCCTGAATAGCTGCCTCTGGGTCTTGTGTCTTGCCCACAGGTAGGTACTTAGCCGGGTAATGTGCTCTAGTGCGTGCTTGGGTGGTTTGAGTAGTGTGTGCTTGGTCTTGGGCTGCGGCCCTGCCGCCATCTTGTCCGGGCCCAGTAGGTCTCGTTTGGTTGAGAGCTTATTCATCCCCATGCAGGGTCTGCCAGCATGTTTGTCGCTTGTTCGATCGTTCGTGCCGGGATATCCCTCGCCGGTGAGGGGGGGGTGATCGGGATCTGGAGCGTTGCAAAGTTTTCTGGCTTGTCCGTCGGCGGGGAGGTCGGCCGCCTCTCCAGCGCCTGCACACCCTGGTAGGCCGCAACTCTGCATTTGCTTCAGCTTGCCTCCCTGTCCGATGGTCCGGCCAGATAGGTCCCTGGGTGCCACCCCTGCTCTGTTGTGTCAGATTAGGGAGCTCAGCGTGATTTATTGAGTAATAGTCGCTTGTTTTCATGGTTGTCTCACGGAGCTCCGGTTTAGTGCGACCAGTTTGCTCAGCAGTCAGGCCCCCACTATTACCCAATTTTATGGTACTCATTTTATCTACCTCGGAAGCATGAAGGGATGAGTTAAAGGGACACTATAGTCACCTGAACAACTTTAACTTAATGAAGCAGTTTTGGTGTATAGAACATGCCCCTGCAGCCTCACTGCTCAATCCTCTGCCATTTAGGAGTTAAATCCCTTTGTTTATGAACCCTAGTCACACCTCCCTGCATGTGACTTGCACAGCCTTCCATAAACACTTCCTGTAAAGAGAGCCCTATTTAGGCTTTTATTGCAAGTTCTGTTTAATTAAGATTTTCTTATCCCCTGTTATGTTAATAGCTTGCTAGACCGTGCAAGAGCCTCCTGTATGTGATTAAAGTTCAATTTAGAGATTGAGATACAATTATTTAAGGTAAATTACATCTGTTTGAAAGTAAAACCAGTTTTTTTTTCATGCAGGCTCTGTCAATCATAGCCAGGGGAGGTGTGGCTAGGGCTGCATAAACAGAAACAAAGTGATTTAACACCTAAATGACAGAGAATTGAGCAGTGAAACCTTAGAGGCTTGATCTATACACTAAAACTGCTTCATTAAGCTAGAGTTGTTTAGGTGACTATAGTGTCCCTTTAACCCTGCCGGGCTTGAGCCAAGGGTTGAACAGATTCTACTGATGATGCATTATCCCACTGAGCTATATTAAACTCCTAAATACAAACACGTTATTAGAATCAAATCTAGAATTGTCTGAGGGGAGTATTCACTAAACCCTGAATTTTAGCAAATTATTGGAATTAAAAAACTGGAGAAAAAGTAGCTGATACAATTCTCCAGCTCAGCTGCCGACACAGACATTTTAGCAGTTTAACTCGCTACAATTGTATATTGAAATGAAATAAAAAACGAATTGCAAAATGAAGACAAAAATAACCGAGTTGGAACAAATTGTCAAGCATTGTATTTTTGCATTTCAGTTTTCAATTGGCTATAATTTGGTGATTATTGACCCCGAGTGAATGACTGAATCTCATGTGATTTAGACAACATACTAGTCTAACAGTAGCAAATGTATAGATGTAATTACTTACCATTCCATATTTCAGTTCAGGTGATCGGTGGCATATTGTACAACGTACGTAGAAGTGATAAATAGATTTTGTAATGTGTACCAGCTAGAGATCATCTCTGGGGTCCTTCCTGGGAGGACTTTTGCGTGATGCCCAGAAAATGACAATGTGACGCACAAAATGTATTATTAGTAAGTGGCCATAAATACTCACCTTGGACAGGCCATCGCTGTGGTCATTTTAGAGAAGGAAATGATTTTAACCCATACATTAACGCTGAATTCTCCAGCACAGCCTGGATATTTTCAATTTGTAATTACATGTAATTCAGAGTTTGGTGAACAACCATTCAGGGTAATGAGGGCTGGGCACTTACCTCTACATCAGGGCAATGAGGGCTGGGCACTTACCTCTACATCAGGGCAATGAGGGCTGGGCACTTACCTTTACATCAGGGTAATTAGGGCTGGGCACTTACCTTTACATCAAGGCAATGAGGTCTGGGCATTTACCTCTACATCAGGGCAATGAGGGCTGGGCACTTACCTTTACATCAGGGTAATGAGGGCTAGGCACTTACCTTTACATCAGGGTAATGAGGGCTGGGCACTTACCTCTACATCAGGGCAATGAGGGCTGGGCACTTACCTTTACATCAGGGCAATGAGGGCTGGGCACTTACCTTTACATCAGGGCAATGAGGGCTGGGCACTTACCACTACATCAGGGCAATGAGGGCTGGGCACTTACCTTTACATCAGGGCAATGAGGGCTGGGCACTTACCTTTACATCAGGGCAATGAGGGCTGGGCACTTACCTTTACATCAGGGCAATGAGGGCTGGGCACTTACCTCTACATCAGGGCAATGAGGGCTGGGCACTTACCTTTACATCAGGGTAATGAGGGCTGGTCACTTACCTTTACATCAGGGCAATGAGGGCTGGGCACTTACCTTTACATCAGGGCAATGAGGGCTGGGCACTTACCTTTACATCAGGGCAATGAGGTCTGGGCACTTACCTTTACATCAGGGTAATGAGGGCTGGGCACTTACCTCTACATCAGGGCAATGAGGGCTGGGCACTTACCTTTACATCAGGGCAATGAGGGCTGGGCACTTACCTTTACATCAGGGCAATGAGGGCTGGGAACTTACCTCTACATCAGGGCAATGAGGGCTGGGCACTTACCTCTACATCAGGGCAATGAGGGCTGGGCACTTACCTCTACATCAGGGCAATGAGGGCTGAGCACTTACCTTTACATCAGGGCAATGAGGTCTGGGCACTTACCTTTACATCAGGGCAATGAGGGCTGGGCACTTACCTCTACATCAGGGCAATGAGGGCTGGGCACTTACCTTTACATCAGGGCAATGAGGGCTGGGCACTTACCTCTACATCAGGGCAATGAGGGCTGGGCACTTTCCTTTACATCAGGGCAATGAGGGCTGGGCACTTACCTTTACATCAGGGCAATGAGGGCTGGGCACTTACCTCTACATCAGGGTAATGAGGGCTGGGCACTTACCTCTACATCAGGGCAATGAGGGCTGGGAACTTACCTTTACATCAGGGCAATGAGGTCTGGGCACTTACCTTTACATCAGGGCAATGAGGTCTGGGCACTTACCTTTACATCAGGGCAATGAGGGCTGGGCACTTACCTCTACATCAGGGCAATGAGGGCTGGGCACTTACCTCTACATCAGGGCAATGAGGGCTGGGCACTTACCTTTACATCAGGGCAATGAGGGCTGGGCACTTACCTCTACATCAGGGCAATGAGGGCTGGGCACTTACCTTTACATCAGGGCAATGAGGGCTGGGAACTTACCTTTACATCAGGGTAATGAGGGCTGGGCACTTACCTTTACATCAGGGCAATGAGGGCTGGGAACTTACCTTTACATAAAGGCAATGAGGGCTGGGCACTTACCTTTACATCAGGGTAATGAGGGCTGGGCACTTACCTTTACATCAGGGTAATGAGGGCTGGGCACTTACCTCTACATCAGGGCAATGAGGGCTGGGAACTTACCTTTACATCAGGGTAATGAGGGCTGGGCACTTACCTCTACATCAGGGCAATGAGGGCTGGGCACTTACCTTTACATCAGGGCAATGAGGGCTGAGCACTTACCTTTACATCAGGGCAATGAGGGCTGGGCACTTACCTCTACATCAGGGCAATGAGGGCTGGGCACTTACCTTTACATCAGGGTAATGAGGGCTGGGCACTTACCTTTACATCAGGGCAATGAGGGCTGGGCACTTACCTTTACATCAGGGCAATGAGGGCTGGGCACTTACCTTTACATCAGGGCAATGAGGGCTGAGCACTTACCTTTACATCAGGGCAATGAGGGCTGGGCACTTACCTCTACATCAGGGCAATGAGGGCTGGGCACTTACCTCTACATCAGGGCAATGAGGGCTGGGCACTTACCTCTACATCAGGGCAATGAGGGCTGGGCACTTACCTCTACATCAGGGCAATGAGGGCTGGGCACTTACCTCTACATCAGGGCAATGAGGGCTGGGCACTTACCTTTACATCAGGGCAATGAGGGCTGGGCACTTACCTCTACATCAGGGTAATGAGGGCTGGGCACTTACCTCTACATCAGGGTAATTAGGGCTGGGCACTTACCTTTACATCAGGGCAATGAGGGCTGGGCACTTACCTCTACATCAGGGCAATGAGGGCTGGGCACTTACCTCTACATCAGGGTAATGAGGGCTGGGCACTTACCTTTACATCAGGGCAATGAGGGCTGGGCACTTACCTTTACATCAGGGCAATGAGGGCTGGGCACTTACCTTTACATCAGGGCAATGAGGTCTGGGCACTTACCTTTACATCAGGGTAATGAGGGCTGGGCACTTACCTTTACATCAGGGCAATGAGGGCTGGGCACTTACCTTTACATCAGGGCAATGAGGGCTGGGCACTTACCTCTACATCAGGGTTATGAGGGCTGGGCACTTACCTTTACATCAGGGCAATGAGGGCTGGGCACTTACCTTTACATCAGGGCAATGAGGGCTGGGCACTTACCTTTACATCAGGGCAATGAGGGCTGGGCACTTACCTCTACATCAGGGCAATGAGGGCTGGGCACTTACCTCTACATCAGGGTAATGAGGGCTGGGCACTTACCTTTACATCAGGGCAATGAGGGCTGGGCACTTACCTTTACATCAGGGCAATGAGGGCTGGGCACTTACCTTTACATCAGGGTAATGAGGGCTGGACACTTACCTTTACATCAGGGCAATGAGGGCTGGGCACTTACCTCTACATCAGGGCAATGAGGGCTGGGCACTTACCACTACATCAGGGCAATGAGGGCTGGGCACTTACCTTTACATCAGGGCAATGAGGTCTGGGCACTTACCTTTACATCAGGGTAATGAGGGCTGGGCACTTACCTTTACATCAGGGCAATGAGGGCTGGGCACTTACCTTTACATCAGGGCAATGAGGGCTGGGCACTTACCTTTACATCAGGGTAATGAGGGCTGGGCACTTACCTCTACATCAGGGTAATGAGGGCTGGGCACTTACCTTTACATCAGGGCAATGAGGGCTGGGCACTTACCTTTACATCAGGGCAATGAGGGCTGGGCACTTACCTTTACATCAGGGTAATGAGGGCTGGACACTTACCTTTACATCAGGGCAATGAGGGCTGGGCACTTACCTCTACATCAGGGCAATGAGGGCTGGGCACTTACCACTACATCAGGGCAATGAGGTCTGGGCACTTACCACTACATCAGGGCAATGAGGGCTGGGCACTTACCTTTACATCAGGGCAATGAGGTCTGGGCACTTACCTTTACATCAGGGTAATGAGGGCTGGGCACTTACCTTTACATCAGGGCAATGAGGGCTGGGCACTTACCTTTACATCAGGGCAATGAGGGCTGGGCACTTACCTTTACATCAGGGTAATGAGGGCTGGGCACTTACCTTTACATCAGGGCAATGAGGGCTGGGCACTTACCTTTACATCAGGGCAATGAGGGCTGGGCACTTACCTTTACATCAGGGCAATGAGGGCTGGGCACTTACCTCTACATCAGGGTAATGAGGGCTGGGCACTTACCTTTACATCAGGGCAATGAGGGCTGGGCACTTACCTCTACATCAGGGTAATGAGGGCTGGGCACTTACCTCTACATCAGGGTAATGAGGGCTGGGCACTTACCTTTACATCAGGGCAATGAGGGCTGGGCACTTACCTTTACATCAGGGCAATGAGGGCTGGGCACTTACCTTTACATCAGGGCAATGAGGGCTGGGCACTTACCTCTAAATCAGGGTAATGAGGGCTGGGCACTTACCTTTACATCAGGGTAATGAGGGCTGGGCACTTACCTTTACATCAGGGCAATGAGGGCTGGGCACTTACCTCTACATCAGGGCAATGAGGGCTGGGCACTTACCTTCACATCAGGGTAATGAGGACTGGGCACTTACCTTTACATCAGGGCAATGAGGGCTGGGCACTTACCTTTACATCAGGGCAATGAGGGCTGGGCACTTACCTTTACATCAGGGCAATGAGGGCTGGGCACTTACCTTTACATCAGGGTAATGAGGGCTGGGCACTTACCTTTACATCAGGGCAATGAGGGCTGAGCACTTACCTCTACATCAGGGCAATGAGGGCTGGGCACTTACCTCTACATCAGGGCAATGAGGGCTGGGCACTTACCTCTACATCAGGGCAATGAGGGCTGGGCACTTACCTCTACATCAGGGTAATGAGGGCTGGGCACTTACCTTTACATCAGGGCAATGAGGGCTGAGCACTTACCTCTACATCAGGGCAATGAGGGCTGGGCACTTACCTCTACATCAGGGCAATGAGGGCTGGACACTTACCTCTACATCAGGGCAATGAGGGCTGGGCACTTACCTCTACATCAGGGCAATGAGGGCTGGGCACTTACCTTTACATCAGGGCAATGAGGGCTGAGCACTTACCTCTACATCAGGGCAATGAGGGCTGGGCACTTACCTTTACATCAGGGTAATGAGGGCTGGGCACTTACCTTTACATCAGGGCAATGAGGGCTGAGCACTTACCTCTACATCAGGGCAATGAGGGCTGGGCACTTACCTTTACATCAGGGCAATGAGGGCTGGGCACTTACCTCTACATCAGGGCAATGAGGGCTGGGCACTTACCTCTACATCAGGGCAATGAGGGCTGGGCACTTACCTTTACATCAGGGCAATGAGGGCTGAGCACTTACCTCTACATCAGGGCAATGAGGGCTGGGCACTTACCTTTACATCAGGGCAATGAGGGCTGGGCACTTACCTCTACATCAGGGCAATGAGGACTGGGCACTTACCTTTACATCAGGGTAATGAGGGCTGGGCACTTACCTTTACATCAGGGTAATGAGGGCTGGGCACTTACCTTTACATCAGGGCAATGAGGGCTGGGCACTTACCTCTACATCAGGGCAATGAGGGCTGGGCACTTACCTCTACATCAGGGCAATGAGGGCTGGGCACTTACCTTCACATCAGGGTAATGAGGGCTGGGCACTTACCTGTACATCAGGGCAATGAGGGCTGGGCACTTACCTCTACATCAGGGCAATGAGGGCTGGGCACTTACCTCTACATCAGGGCAATGAGGGCTGGGCACTTACCTTCACATCAGGGTAATGAGGGCTGGGCACTTACCTTTACATCAGGGCAATGAGGGCTGGGCACTTACCTGTACATCAGGGCAATGAGGGCTGGGCACTTACCTCTACATCAGGGCAATGAGGGCTGGGCACTTACCTCTACATCAGGGCAATGAGGGCTGGGCACTTACCTTTACATCAGGGCAATGAGGGCTGGGCTCTTACCTTTACATCAGGGTAATGAGGGCTGGGCACTTACCTTTACATCAGGGCAATGAGGGCTGGGCACTTACCTTCACATCAGGGTAATGAGGGCTGGGCACTTACCTTTACATCAGGGCAATGAGGGCTGGGCACTTACCTCTACATCAGGGCAATGAGGGCTGGGCACTTACCTCTACATCAGGGCAATGAGGGCTGGGCACTTACCTTCACATCAGGGTAATGAGGGCTGGGCACTTACCTTTACATCAGGGCAATGAGGGCTGGGCACTTACCTTCACATCAGGGTAATGAGGGCTGGGCACTTACCTCTACATCAGGGCAATGAGGGCTGGGCACTTACCTCTACATCAGGGCAATGAGGGCTGGGCACTTACCTTCACATCAGGGTAATGAGGGCTGGGCACTTACCTTTACATCAGGGTAATGAGGGCTGGGCACTTACCTTTACATCACGGCAATGAGGGCTGGGCACTTACCTTTACATCAGGGTAATGAGGGCTGGGCACTTACCTTTACATCAGGGCAATGAGGTCTGGGCACTTACCTTTACATCAGGGCAATGAGGTCTGGGCACTTACCACTACATCAGGGCAATGAGGGCTGGGCACTTACCTCTACATCAGGGCAATGAGGGCTGGGCACTTACCTTTACATCAGGGCAATGAGGGCTGGGCACTTACCTTTACATCAGGGTAATGAGGGCTGGGCACTTACCTTTACATCACGGCAATGAGGTCTGGGCACTTACCTTTACATCAGGGCAATGAGGTCTGGGCACTTCCCACTACATCAGGGCAATGAGGGCTGGGCACTTACCTCTACATCAGGGCAATGAGGGCTGGGCACTTACCTTTACATCAGGGCAATTAGGGCTGGGCACTTACCTTTACATCAGGGCAATGAGGTCTGGGCACTTACCTTTACATCAGGGCAATGAGGTCTGGGCACTTACCACTACATCAGGGCAATGAGGGCTGGGCACTTACCTCTACATCAGGGCAATGAGGGCTGGGCACTTACCTTTACATCAGGGCAATGAGGGCTGGGCACTTACCTTTACATCAGGGCAATGAGGTCTGGGCACTTACCACTACATCAGGGCAATGAGGGCTGGGCACTTACCTCTACATCAGGGCAATGAGGGCTGGGCACTTACCTTTACATCAGGGCAATGAGGGCTGGGCACTTACCACTACATCAGGGTAATGAGGGCTGGGCACTTACCTCTACATCAGGGCAATGAGGGCTGGGCACTTACCTTTACATCAGGGTAATGAGGGCTGGGCACTAACCTTTACATCAGGGCAATGAGGGCTGGGCACTTACCTTTACATCAGGGCAATGAGGGCTGGGCACTTACCTTTACATCAAGGTAATGAGGGCTGGGCACTTACCACTACATCAGGGCAATGAGGGCTGGGCACTTACCTCTACATCAGGGCAATGAGGGCTGGGCACTTACCTTTACATCAGGGCAATGAGGGCTGGGCACTTACCTTTACATCAGGGCAATGAGGGCTGGGCACTTACCTTTACATCAGGGCAATGAGGTCTGGGCACTTACCTCTACATCAGGGCAATGAGGGCTGGGCACTTACCTTTACATCAGGGCAATGAGGGCTGGGCACTTACCTCTACATCAGGGTAATGAGGGCTGGGCACTTACCTTTACATCAGGGCAATTAGGGCTGGGCACTTACCTCTACATCAGGGTAATGAGGGCTGGGCACTTACCTTTACATCAGGGTAATGAGGGCTGGGCACTTACCTTTACATCAGGGCAATGAGGGCTGGGCACTTACCTTTACATCAGGGCAATGAGGGCTGGGCACTTACCTTTACATCAGGGCAATGAGGGCTGGGCACTTACCTTTACATCAGGGTAATGAGGGCTGGGCACTTACCTTTACATCAGGGCAATGAGGGCTGGGCACTTACCTCTACATCAGGGCAATGAGGGCTGGGCACTTACCTTTACATCAGGGCAATTAGGGCTGGGCACTTACCTCTACATCAGGGTAATGAGGGCTGGGCACTTACCTCTACATCAGGGCAATGAGGACTGGGCACTTACCTTTACATCAGGGCAATGAGGGCTGGGCACTTACCTCTACATCAGGGTAATGAGGGCTGGGCACTTACCTCTACATCAGGGCAATGAGGACTGGGCACTTACCTTTACATCAGGGCAATGACGTCTGGGCACTTACCTCTACATCAGGGCAATGAGGGCTGGGCACTTACCTCTACATCAGGGCAATGAGGGCTGGGCACTTACCTTTACATCAGGGTAATGAGGGCTGGGCACTTTCCTTTACATCAGGGTAATGAGGTCTGGGCACTTACCTTTACATCAGGGCAATGAGGGCTGGGCACTTTCCTCTACATCAGGGCAATGAGGGCTGGGCACTTACCTCTACATCAGGGCAATGAGGGCTGGGCACTTTCCTCTACATCAGGGCAATGAGGGCTGGGCACTTACCTTTACATCAGGGTAATGAGGGCTGGGCACTTACCTCTACATCAGGGCAATGAGGGCTGGGCACTTACCTTTACATCAGGGTAATGAGGGCTGGGCACTTACCTTTACATCAGGGTAATGAGGGCTGGGCACTTACCTCTGTACATAGGTCTAGAGTCCCAATCCAGATAACGGATCATCACTAATATAAACCAGGCTCTCGAAGATCAAATCAAATCGAAAGGTTAAAAATTTAACTTTTCTTGAAAAATGCATCAAAAAAACATTGCAGCAGTGAAATTATCTCTAAAAAAAATAAATAAAAACCAAAGCAGTGAGCTGACCCAATAACATATTGAACACACAGACTCTGGCAATAAAAGAATGATAAAAAATCGAACAATAAGTGAATAGACAGTCAGGAAATAGGGGCCCGGAGTAACCATCCAACTAAATGAACCGACCTGTTAGGTGTTATTGGGAGATCTGCTATTCGGTTTATCTCTCATTTCACACCCTGTCCATATATGTTGGTGATGGACAGCCACATGGACGCGCTGTTTAAAGGTCCACAACTGGCAATGTTACCAGGAAGGTCCCCACCAATAGGAACATTGTCCTGGTCTCTCCTGAAAGTGTATAGACTTACTGAGACCAAGGCAAAGGCGCATGAATAGACCCCCTGGGAAAAGGAACCCTGACTGCTGAAAGCTTCTCCACATTGTAGTGAACTGGAAGGGTAAAATGTGGGTGAAAACAGAAAGAGCCTTGCTGTCTGTAGTTAAGTAAGGAGAGGTTCCTAGGTGATTGAGTTTACGCTTTAATTTTTGGTTTCATTTTGCTAGATTCTGACATTTAGTAAATTTACCAATTTTTATAACGTTCAGTGGTTTTGACGGAGTTTAATTTCCAATTCAGACCTAATATCTATGGTATTTGATCTCTCGTGTTTTATAAGGAACACAATTCCTAGCGTATTATTGATCACACGGCTAGTCACTAAACTCTGAATGTTTGTGATGAAAATGGTAAAACTGAGGCTAAAACAAAGTGGTGACTAGAATGCCTTAATTAGTTAAAAATGTGTAATTTAGGGAATAATACTGAGCAGGGAAAGATTGTATGTGTTTATAGGGGATGTAGTGTATGTGTTTATAGGTGACGTAATGTGTTATGGGGATGTAGTGTATGTGTTTATAGGTGATGTAGTGTGTAGGGGATGTAGTGTATGTGTTTATAGGTGATGTAGTGTGTGTGTAGGGGATGTAGTGTATGTGTTTATAGGTGATGTAGTGTGTGTGTAGGGGATGTAGTGTATGTGTCAGGGGAGGGCTGGCAGCCTTAGGCCTGGGGGGCAAAACCAGTCAAGTGGCCCATTGCGCCACCAAATCAGTTCACCATCCATGCCCACCTTTTTCTGGTTTTATAACGGATATTGATGTTATGCTAATCAGTAGCTCTTTGCCATACCCGCTGCTTCACGGCTCTGACTTTCAATGTTGTCAGAGCACAGGCTGAGAATCTCTGAGCCTGTGCTCTGACTCACTAACTGAGCGCTGGAACCACGAGGGAGAGGATGTGATCTGACTGCACCTACTGCTGGTGCGCACCAGTGGACCACCAGCGAATCGTTTAAATTAAATATGCTGGTGTACCCAACTTGTGAGCTGTGTTGGCCGCCGGGCGCCTCTGTTGTCATGGCACCCTGCGTGACCGCACAGCTTGCCCACCCCAACTGCTGGCCCTGCTGACACACACTGACGTTACTACTTAGACATCCCTCAATATTAATACAGAGATGAGAGTAAACACCAATAAACTGTGGAAACAGAGCTGATCCCCCCAAATTTATAAAGGTTTGCTTAGAGGATTTATTCAAGATTAAATCATGCCTCCTCCTCTCTCGCCCATGCGCTGCTCTGTAGGCTGGGAGGAAGTGAAGAGTAATCACAGTCTCCCAGCACAACGCCACCTGTGGCTGCATGGGGAACAGCTGTTTAATGTAATGCTTGCAGGACGGCCAGCTGCCGCAGAACCTCTTTGTTTCCGTCTCTGCAAAGGGCTCCAGGCACTGCTTGTTGTGAGTGTGAGCCACTGTAAATTAGGGGCAGAGTGCACTTGCACTGCGGTCAAGACCGGTCTGGGCAGGAGGAGAGTGCAGTGCAATCAGTGAATTCCCCTCCTGTGGGTCACCAGGATCAGAGCCGGTGCAAGGATTTTTTCCGCCCTAGACAAAATATAAATTTGCCGCCCCCCATGTGACATCACAATGCCCCACCCATATGATCTGCCATATGAACTAACACCAGTGCTGCACACAGTGTGTGTTTACATTAAAAAGCCAGCAGGGACCAGCTATAGACACCACAACCACTTCATTAAGCTATAGTGTCCCTTTAATGTGAGGTAAATTATAGATTAGTGTCACTAATAATATACTAGATTGCCTACTTACAATTAGATGAGGATGAGGATGGGCTGCAGTTTGGCTCCACTGGTCTGGTGTAGAACAGGATCTCTGGAGGCTGTTTCCAACTGTGGTCACAAAATTCAATGTTCTGGGAGAATTAGAAGCAGCTCCATTTTTTGGGGGCCTCTTACACAGCTCAAGGTCTGGGCCCCAGTGCCTGACGGTGAGTATGCCCATAAGGCCCACTCATAAGTCCACTTATATGTTCCACCCACCCATGAGCTCGCTCACAGGGAGTGGAGTATGTAGGGGATGTGTTATGTGTTATCTAATATGTGTACTTATGGTATGTAGTGTATAGGGATACCAGTTTGTGCAGGTGATGCAGTGTGTTTGTGTGTAGTGGAAGCAGTGTGTATTTGTGTATGAGGGATGTATTATGTGTTTTTGGTTGTGTGTGAGGGATGCATTGTGTGAATCTGTGTTTGTATGCATAAGGGATGCAAGGTGTGTGTCTGTATGTGTGTGCATTGAGTGTAAGAGATGCATTGTGTTTCTGTGTGTATGTAAGAAAAACAGTGTGTGTGTGTTTGCATGTGTGTGTAAAGGTTTGCATTGTATGTTTCTGTGTATGTGTGCAAATGATGCATTGTCTTTGTGTGTAAGGGTTGCATTGTGTGTGTGTGTAATGGATGCATTGTGTGTTTCTCTGTGTGTAAGGGAAGCATGTTCTGTTTCTGTGTATGTATAGGGATGCATTGTGTGTGTGTGTGTGTGTGTGTGCGCGTAGTGTTAAAGAGCTCCCTGTCTTGCCCCCTGTCCTATAGAGCTGTCCCTTAGAGCTCTCCCCTGCCCCTTAGTGGTCTCTCCTCTCCCCCACCCTCCCCTAGCGGTCTCTTCTCACACTCACCCACCCTCCCTGGGCTCTTCTCATCCCCCCTCCACCCTCCCTGTGTTCTTCTTACTCCTCCCTCTGTATGTTCTCACCCCCCCTGTGTTCTTCTTACCCCCCCCCCCTCCTCCCTGTGTTCTTCTTACTCCCCCCCTTGTTCTTCTTACCCCCTTCTTCTTATTACTTCCCCCTTCTTCTTCTTACCCCCCTTCTTCTTCTTACCCCCCCTCTTCTTCTTACTCCCCCCTCTTCTTCTTACCCCCTTCTTCTAATTACTCCCCACTCTTGTTCTTACTCCCCCTTCTTCTTCTTACCCCCTCTTTTTCTTATCTCCCCTCCTTCTTACTTCCCCCTCTTATTATCCCCCCTCCCCTCTTCTTACTCCCTCTCTTCCCTCTTCTTACTCCCTCTCTTCCCTCTTCTTACTCCCCCCCTCCCTCTTCTTACTCTCCCCCCTCCCCTCTTCTTACTCTCCCCCCTCCCGTCTTCTTACTCTCCCCCCCTCCCGTCTTCTTACTCTCCCCCCTCCCCTCTTCTTACTCTCCCCCCTCCCCTCTTCTTACTCTCCCCCCCTCCCCTCTTCTTAATCCCCCCCCTCCCCTCTTTTTACTCTCCCCCCCTCCCCTCTTCTTACTCTCCCCCATCCCTCTTTTTACTCTCCCCCCTCCCCTCTTTTTACTCTTCCCCCCTCCCCTCTTTTTACTCTCCCCCCTCCCCTCTTTTTACTCTCCCCCCTCCCCTCTTTTTACTCTTCCCCCCTCCCCTCTTTTTACTCTCCCCCCCTCCCCTCGTTTTACTCTCTCCCCTCCCCTCTTTTTACTCTCCCCCCTCCCCTCTTTTTACTCTCCCCCCCTCCCCTCTTTTTACTCTCCCCCCCTCCCCTCTTTTTACTCTCCCCCCTCCCCTCTTTTTACTCTCCCCCCCTCCCCTCTTTTTACTCGCCCCCTCCCCTCTTTTTACTCTCCCCCCTCCCCTCTTTTTACTCTTCCCCCCCCTCCCCTCTTTTTACTCTCCCCCCCCCCTCTTTTTATTCTTCTTACCCCTTCCCCTGTAGGTGGCCGAGCTGCACTCCAGTCCGCGGTCCCGGCCGGAGTGATAGGAAGGTGCTCAGTGTGCACCTTCCTGTCAGTCCGGCCGGGTACAGGAAACAGAAACTCCTGTTCCGCGCGGAACAGGAGTTTCTGTTTCCTGTACCCGGCCGGACTGACAGGAAGTGCACACTCAGTGTGCACCTTCCCATCAATCCGGCCGGGACCGCGGACTGGAGTGCAGCTCGGCCACCTACAGGGGAGGGGAGAAGCAGCTGCAGCCGTCTGAGCGCTCTTTACAGAGCGCTCGGCGGCTGCAGCATTTAAAGGGCCGGCCCGCCGCGGCCGGTCCTAAAAGAATTTCGGGCGGCCTGGGGGGCAATTGCCTCCCTGCCCCCCGGCCCAGCCCGTCCCTGGTATGTGTTTATAGGTGATGTAGTGTGTGTAGGGGATGTAGTGTATGTGTTTATAGGTGATGTAGTGTGTGTAGGGGATGTAGTGTATGTGTTTATAGGTGATGTAGTGTGTGTAGGGGATGTAGTGTATGTGTTTATAGGTGATGTAATGTGTGTAGGGGATGTAGTGTATGTGTTTATATGTGATGTAGTGTGTGTAGGGGATGTAGTGTATGTGTTTATAGGTGATGTAGTGTGTGTAGGGGATGTAGTGTATGTGTTTATAGGTGATGTAGTGTGTGTAGAGGATGTAGTGTATGTGTTTATAGGTGATGTAGTGTGTGTAGGGGATGTAGTGTATGTGTTTATAGGTGATGTAGTGTGTGTGTAGTGGATGTAGTGTATGTGTTTATAGGTGATGTAGTGTGTGTAGTGGATGTAGTGTATGTGTTTATAGGGGATGTAGTGTGTGTAAGGGATGTAGTGTATGTGTTTATAGGTGATGTAGTGTGTGTAGGGGATGTAGTGTATGTGTTTATAGGTGATGTAGTGTGTGTAGGGGATGTAGTGTATGTGTTTATAGGTGATGTAGTGTGTGTAGGGGATGTAGTGTATGTGTTTATAGGTGATGTAGTTTGTGTAGGGGATGTAGTGTATGTGTTTATAGGTGATGTAATGTGTGTAGGGGATGTAGTGTATGTGTTTATAGGTGATGTAATGTGTTTAGGGGATGTAGTGTATGTGTTTATATGTGATGTAGTGTGTGTAGGGGATGTAGTGTATGTGTTTATAGGTGATGTAGTGTGTGTAGAGGATGTAGTGTATGTGTTTATAGGTGATGTAGTGTGTGTAGGGGATGTAGTGTATGTGTTTATAGGTGATGTAGTGTGTGTGTAGTGGATGTAGTGTATGTGTTTATAGGTGATGTAGTGTGTGTAGTGGATGTAGTGTATGTGTTTATAGGGGATGTAGTGTGTGTAGGGGATGTAGTGTATGTGTTTATAGGTGATGTAGTGTGTGTAGGGGATGTAGTGTATGTGTTTATAGGTGATGTAGTTGTAGCGGAGGGCAATAGTAAAATCCCCGATATCCGCTGGTTACACAGGTACATCCACAGTCAGCGCTGAAAAGTAAGACAAGTTCCCCAATCCTCCCAATAACCGGACGAAACACAGTCTGGGAGTCAACTAACTTGCTTTATTCACAGACTTCCATATTTATGCAGTTCCCCATGCAAGGGGTTTCCTTACAGATGTTACAGGGGATTTCTCCCATCAGGCATTGTAATTATCCCAACAGGCATTGCTGCACGAGAGGGATACTCCCAATAAAATGGACGATTAAGTGGATTATCCCCTCGTGTAGCAAAACCGACAATTTATATAGAAATCCATATTTTATACAATTTTACTCGCTTTTAGACGAATGACCATTCGGTAGATAGCTGGGGTCGGCGGGCACATTTAGTGAGAATACCGCTCCGATCCCAGCTAAACTGACCGAACGCCGCACAAAATACATTAAAATATTGAGTTCGGTTTAAAAGTACCGAACATCTATGGGGAACAGAATGTGCCGAACGCGGAACTCCCGGACGCTCTGGAAGTCCAGTGGTGTTCGGATCATTGAGTAGCCGTTTTCAGTTCCAGGCTCTCGAGGACCGAACACCGCTGCAGAGACAAAGGATCCAAGATGGCCGACCGCCGCATGGTCGGTAGCCGAACGACGGCCACCTAGGAGAGCCCTTAATTACCGATTGCAACATTGTTGCAATCGGTTAATTGGTGCCACACGCCTGGTGAGTGGGTGGTCTACCTGGGGAGCCCGCATTCGTATGGCGAACGGCCTGGATAACCGTGTTTCGTCAAACGAAAGGGGTTTGTATGCTGGCAGTGTATGGCTGCCAGCATGCGAACGGCCATAATACGGTACATATACAGTTTAACATACACAGCATATATTCAGCCTACGGACAACCTTTAGTAACTACAATCCATAAGTGGCTAGGTTTGCCACAGTAGTGTGTGTAGAGGATGTAGTGTATGTGTTTATAGGTGATGTAGTGTGTGTAGGGGATGTAGTGTGTGTGTTTATAGGTGATGTAGTGTGTGTAGGGGATGTAGTGTATGTGTTTATAAGTGATGTAGTGTGTGTAGGGGATGTAGTGTATGTGTTTATAGGTGATGTAGTGTGTGTAGGGGATGTAGTGTATGTGTTTATAGGTGATGTAGTGTATGTGTTTATAGGTGATGTAGTGTGTGTAGGGGATGTAGGGGATGTGTTTATAGGTGATGTAGTGTGTGTAGGGGATGTAGTGTATGTGTTTATAGGTGATGTAGTGTGTAGGGGATGTAGTGTAAGTGTTTATAGGGGATGTAGTGTGTGTGTAGGGGATGTAGTATATGTGTTTATAGGTGATGTAGTGTGTGTAGGGGATGTAGTGTATGTGTTTATAGGTGATGTAGTGTGTGTAGGGGATGTAGTGTATGTGTTTATAGGTGATGTAGTGTGTGTAGGGGATGTAGTGTATGTGTTTATAGGTGATGTAGTGTGTGTGTAGGAGATGTAGTGTATGTGTTTATAGGTGATGTAGTGTGTGTAGGGGATGTAGTGTATGTGTTTATAGGTGATGTAGTGTGTGTAGGTGATGTAGTGTATGTGTTTATAGGTGATGTAGTGTGTGTAGGGGATGTAGTGTATGTGTTTATAGGTGATGTAATGTGTTTAGGGGATGTAGTGTATGTGTTTATAGGTGATGTAGTGTGTGTGTAGGGGATGTAGTGTATGTGTTTATAGGTGATGTAGTGTGTGTAGGGGATGTAGTGTATGTGTTTATAGGTGATGTAGTGTGTAGGGGATGTAGTGTATGTGTTTATAGGTGATGTAGTGTGTAGGGGATGTAGTGTATGTGTTTATAGGTGATGTAGTGTGTGTAAGGGATGTAGTGTATGTGTTTATAGGTGATGTAGTGTGTAGGGGATGTAGTGTATGTGTTTATAGGTGATGTAATGTGTTTAGGGGATGTAGTGTATGTGTTTATAGGGATGTAGTGTATGTGTTTATAGGTGATGTAGCGTGTGTAAGGGATGTAGTGTATGTGTTTATAGGTGATGTAGTGTGTAGGGGATGTAGTGTATGTGTTTATAGGTGATGTAATGTGTTTAGGGGATGTAGTGTATGTGTTTATAGGGATGTAGTGTATGTGTTTATAGGTGATGTAGTGTGTGTAAGGGATGTAGTGTATGTGTTTATAGGGATGTAGTGTATGTGTTTATAGGTGATGTAGTGTGTGTAAGGGATGTAGTGTATGTGTTTATAGGTGATGTAGTGTGTGTAGGGGATGTAGTGTATGTGTTTATAGGTGATGTAATGTGTTTAAGGGATGTAGTGTATGTGTTTATAGGTGATGTAGTGTGTGTAGGGATGTAGTGTATGTGTTTATAGGTGATGTAGCGTGTAGGGGCAGGAGGGAATTTATGTTTAGGTAAGTTAGTGAATTTCTTTAGGAATGTTCAGGTTAGTGCCCCCTGGGTCCTCCTCTCCCCTTTCCTTTCCAGATTTAAGTGCCAGTGGGCCGGTAATGGCATACAGCAAGCTTGGATGGCTGGCAGGGGGAAATCTTCTGATTTGCCCAGTTTGGGGTATGGCAGTACAGGCCTAATCCTGGGGTAATCCTGTTAGTGCCGGCTTGAGTTAGTGCATTAACAAGACCGGGGCATAGAGAAAAAATCTGCTTCAGAAGAATCAATTTGTCCAAAACAACTTTGGGCAGTTTATGATGATCCGTCCATGTGACATTTCCTGTCATCCATAAAATTCGATTTGAACAAACAAAAAGTCTCAAAAATGGGCCGATGGACAAGCAGTGTAAGGTTTACGTATATATTGAGCATCACATGTTCTCCCAATTTGGTTCACAGATCAAGTGAGCAAAAATATTTTTGTATTAAAAATATATGATATTTATAGGGATTTTTTTAGTGATACTCATTTTTCCCTCTATTGGTCATACCTCACTTGATCCGTGAATAAAATCAGCATTTAGTGAATGTTCCCTAGTTATATCAACTTTTTCCCATCAATCACCTGTTTTTAGAAGCCATTGACAGAACTCACAAATCAAACATAATAGTTTGTACCTTGCTGGTTTTATGATTCAGAGTTTGAGATTACACATGATCCACCTACAGCCCAAAATTCGGATGAATCATAATTAGTTGAAGCTGAAAACACAAGTATAGCATTAACCAACTGAACTATCTAGCCAAGGGGCGCTAATGAAAAAGTTGTGCATAATTTTTAATTATGGAGATAATGAAAAAAAATATATAAAGAAAGTAAACAAATTACTTAAAGTATAACAAAAACCTCCACCCCCCCAAAAAAATAAATAAAGCCTACAAAAGGCTTTGGCAGAGATGCACAGGGTAATTACTTGTACTGCTGAGGGGGGAGGCAGCTACCCTGTCGTGTTCCACAGCGGGTGGGCGGCCTTAAAGCTGTAGCTGTGGGGATTTCTGCTAACTGCTATAGCTATAATTAAAAGAATTCAGGGCACAGCAAGCTATTTGCACCATATCCTATGCAAGGTCCATCAGTTAGTAGTTATGGTGTTAAAACATTCAGTATCAATATCGTAGTGATAAAACTGAGTCAGTAGCAGTGCAGTTTATAACACGTCTTTGTTGTTTAGATGTAATCCTGGGGTATATATGCTGTATTTTGCCAAAACAACCACTAATTGTATTGGTCACATGGGGGATGAAAGGTTAACTTGACTCTGTTGTTTACCCAGTTGGTGCATTAACTAAATGAGCTATCTTGCAAACTGATGCTGTTACATCCACCCTTTAATGGTGATCAGAGAGGTCGTTGAGTGATTTAACTCCTTAACCTATAACACACATTAAAAAAACAATGTTTACTTAACCCTTTCACTCCCAAAACATTCCGCGTGACTGTAGGCTGGTTCATATTACATTAAGTGATTGCTCAACCTGTAGAACTTCTCCCCAGTTTTATGATCGCAGCAGGGCTGGGTTTTCCAGTAAGCAGTGTAGGCAGTAAGCCCTCTATGTACGAGGGTCCTATCTGGGCCATAATGTCCATACTGTATGTACCGGTTATAGATATATTGTGATGTGCGTTTTATGATAGCAGCAGGGCTGGGTTTTCCAGTAAGCAGTGTAGGCAGTAAGCCCTCTATGTACGAGGGTCCTATCTGGACCATAACGTCCATACTGTATGTACCGGTTATAGATATATTGTGATGTACGTTTTATGATAGCAGCAGGGCTGGGTTTTCCAGTAAGCAGTGTAGGCAGTAAGCCCTCTATGTACGAGGGTCCTATCTGGACCATAATGTCCATACTGTATGTACCGGTTATAGATATATTGTGATGTGCGTTTTATGATAGCAGTAGGGCTGGGTTTTCCAGTAAGCAGTGTAGGCAGTAAGCCCTCTATGTACGAGGGTCCTATCTGGACCATAATGTCCATACTGTATGTACCGGTTATAGATATATTGTGATGTGCGTTTTATGATAGCAGCAGGGCTGGGTTTTCCAGTAAGCAGTGTAGGCAGTAAGCCCTCTATGTACGAGGGTCCTATCTGGACCATAATGTCCATACTGTATGTACCGGTTATAGATATATTGTGATGTACGTTTTATGATAGCAGCAGGGCTGGGTTTTCCAGTAAGCAGTGTAGGCAGTAAGCCCTCTATGTACGAGGGTCCTATCTGGACCATAACGTCCATACTGTATGTACCGGTTATAGATATATTGTGATGTGCGTTTTATGATAGCAGCAGGGCTGGGTTTTCCAGTAAGCAGTGTAGGCAGTAAGCCCTCTATGTACGAGGGTCCTATCTGGACCATAATGTCCATACTGTATGTACCGGTTATAGATATATTGTGATGTACGTTTTATGATAGCAGCAGGGCTGGGTTTTCCAGTAAGCAGTGTAGGCAGTAAGCCCTCTATGTACGAGGGTCCTATCTGGACCATAATGTCCATACTGTATGTACCGGTTATAGATATATTGTGATGTACGTTTTATGATAGCAGCAGGGCTGGGTTTTCCAGTAAGCAGTGTAGGCAGTAAGCCCTCTATGTAAGAGGGTCCTATCTGGACCATAATGTCCATACTGTATGTACCGGTTATAGATATATTGTGATGTACGTTTTATGATAGCAGCAGGGCTGGGTTTTCCAGTAAGCAGTGTAGGCAGTAAGCCCTCTATGTACGAGGGTCCTATCTGGACCATAATGTCCATACTGTATGTACCGGTTATAGATATATTGTGATGTACGTTTTATGATAGCAGTAGGGCTGGGTTTTCCAGTAAGCAGTGTAGGCAGTAAGCCCTCTATGTACGAGGGTCCTATCTGGACCATAACGTCCATACTGTATGTACCGGTTATAGATATATTGTGATGTGCGTTTTATGATAGCAGCAGGGCTGGGTTTTCCAGTTAGCAGTGTAGGCAGTAAGCCCTCTATGTACGAGGGTCCTATCTGGACCATAATGTCCATACTGTATGTACCGGTTATAGATATATTGTGATGTGCGTTTTATGATAGCAGCAGGGCTGGGTTTTCCAGTAAGCAGTGTAGGCAGTAAGCCCTCTATGTACGAGGGTCCTATCTGGACCATAATGTCCATACTGTATGTACCGGTTATAGATATATTGTGATGTACGTTTTATGATAGCAGCAGGGCTGGGTTTTCCAGTAAGCAGTGTAGGCAGTAAGCCCTCTATGTACGAGGGTCCTATCTGGACCATAATGTCCATACTGTATGTACCGGTTATAGATATATTGTGATGTACGTTTTATGATAGCAGCAGGGCTGGGTTTTCCAGTAAGCAGTGTAGGCAGTAAGCCCTCTATGTACGAGGGTCCTATCTGGACCATAATGTCCATACTGTATGTACCGGTTATAGATATATTGTGATGTACGTTTTATGATAGCAGCAGGGCTGGGTTTTCCAGTAAGCAGTGTAGGCAGTAAGCCCTCTATGTACGAGAGTCCTATCTGGACCATAATGTCCATACTGTATGTACCGGTTATAGATATATTGTGATGTACGTTTTATGATAGCAGCAGGGCTGGGTTTTCCAGTAAGCAGTGTAGGCAGTAAGCCCTCTATGTACGAGGGTCCTATCTGGACCATAATGTCCATACTGTATGTACCGGTTATAGATATATTGTGATGTGCGTTTTATGATAGCAGCAGGGCTGGGTTTTCCAGTAAGCAGTGTAGGCAGTAAGCCCTCTATGTACGAGGGTCCTATCTGGACCATAATGTCCATACTGTATGTACCGGTTATAGATATATTGTGATGTACGTTTTATGATAGCAGCAGGGCTGGGTTTTCCAGTAAGCAGTGTAGGCAGTAAGCCCTCTATGTACGAGGGTCCTATCTGGACCATAATGTCCATACTGTATGTACCGGTTATAGATATATTGTGATGTACGTTTTATGATAGCAGCAGGGCTGGGTTTTCCAGTAAGCAATGTAGGCAGTAAGCCCTCTATGTACGAGGGTCCTATCTGGACCATAATGTCCATACTGTATGTACCGGTTATAGATATATTGTGATGTGCGTTTTATGATAGCAGCAGGGCTGGGTTTTCCAGTAAGCAGTGTAGGCAGTAAGCCCTCTATGTACGAGGGTCCTATCTGGACCATAATGTCCATACTGTATGTACCGGTTATAGATATATTGTGATGTACGTTTTATGATAGCAGCAGGGCTGGGTTTTCCAGTAAGCAGTGTAGGCAGTAAGCCCTCTATGTACGAGGGTCCTATCTGGACCATAACGTCCATACTGTATGTACCGGTTATAGATATATTGTGATGTGCGTTTTATGATAGCAGCAGGGCTGGGTTTTCCAGTAAGCAGTGTAGGCAGTAAGCCCTCTATGTACGAGGGTCCTATCTGGACCATAATGTCCATACTGTATGTACCGGTTATAGATATATTGTGATGTACGTTTTATGATAGCAGCAGGGCTGGGTTTTCCAGTAAGCAGTGTAGGCAGTAAGCCCTCTATGTACGAGGGTCCTATCTGGACCATAATGTCCATACTGTATGTACCGGTTATAGATATATTGTGATGTACGTTTTATGATAGCAGCAGGGCTGGGTTTTCCAGTAAGCAGTGTAGGCAGTAAGCCCTCTATGTAAGAGGGTCCTATCTGGACCATAATGTCCATACTGTATGTACCGGTTATAGATATATTGTGATGTACGTTTTATGATAGCAGCAGGGCTGGGTTTTCCAGTAAGCAGTGTAGGCAGTAAGCCCTCTATGTACGAGGGTCCTATCTGGACCATAATGTCCATACTGTATGTACCGGTTATAGATATATTGTGATGTACGTTTTATGATAGCAGTAGGGCTGGGTTTTCCAGTAAGCAGTGTAGGCAGTAAGCCCTCTATGTACGAGGGTCCTATCTGGACCATAACGTCCATACTGTATGTACCGGTTATAGATATATTGTGATGTGCGTTTTATGATAGCAGCAGGGCTGGGTTTTCCAGTTAGCAGTGTAGGCAGTAAGCCCTCTATGTACGAGGGTCCTATCTGGACCATAATGTCCATACTGTATGTACCGGTTATAGATATATTGTGATGTGCGTTTTATGATAGCAGCAGGGCTGGGTTTTCCAGTAAGCAGTGTAGGCAGTAAGCCCTCTATGTACGAGGGTCCTATCTGGACCATAATGTCCATACTGTATGTACCGGTTATAGATATATTGTGATGTACGTTTTATGATAGCAGCAGGGCTGGGTTTTCCAGTAAGCAGTGTAGGCAGTAAGCCCTCTATGTACGAGGGTCCTATCTGGACCATAATGTCCATACTGTATGTACCGGTTATAGATATATTGTGATGTACGTTTTATGATAGCAGCAGGGCTGGGTTTTCCAGTAAGCAGTGTAGGCAGTAAGCCCTCTATGTACGAGGGTCCTATCTGGACCATAATGTCCATACTGTATGTACCGGTTATAGATATATTGTGATGTACGTTTTATGATAGCAGCAGGGCTGGGTTTTCCAGTAAGCAGTGTAGGCAGTAAGCCCTCTATGTACGAGAGTCCTATCTGGACCATAATGTCCATACTGTATGTACCGGTTATAGATATATTGTGATGTACGTTTTATGATAGCAGCAGGGCTGGGTTTTCCAGTAAGCAGTGTAGGCAGTAAGCCCTCTATGTACGAGGGTCCTATCTGGACCATAATGTCCATACTGTATGTACCGGTTATAGATATATTGTGATGTGCGTTTTATGATAGCAGCAGGGCTGGGTTTTCCAGTAAGCAGTGTAGGCAGTAAGCCCTCTATGTACGAGGGTCCTATCTGGACCATAATGTCCATACTGTATGTACCGGTTATAGATATATTGTGATGTACGTTTTATGATAGCAGCAGGGCTGGGTTTTCCAGTAAGCAGTGTAGGCAGTAAGCCCTCTATGTACGAGGGTCCTATCTGGACCATAATGTCCATACTGTATGTACCGGTTATAGATATATTGTGATGTACGTTTTATGATAGCAGCAGGGCTGGGTTTTCCAGTAAGCAATGTAGGCAGTAAGCCCTCTATGTACGAGGGTCCTATCTGGACCATAATGTCCATACTGTATGTACCGGTTATAGATATATTGTGATGTGCGTTTTATGATAGCAGCAGGGCTGGGTTTTCCAGTAAGCAGTGTAGGCAGTAAGCCCTCTATGTACGAGGGTCCTATCTGGACCATAATGTCCATACTGTATGTACCGGTTATAGATATATTGTGATGTGCGTTTTATGATAGCAGCAGGGCTAGGTTTTCCAGTAAGCAGTGTAGGCAGTAAGCCCTCTATGTACGAGGGTCCTATCTGGACCATAATGTCCATACTGTATGTACCGGTTATAGATATATTGTGATGTACGTTTTATGATAGCAGCAGGGCTGGGTTTTCCAGTAAGCAGTGTAGGCAGTAAGCCCTCTATGTACGAGGGTCCTATCTGGACCATAATGTCCATACTGTATGTACCGGTTATAGATATATTGTGATGTACGTTTTATGATAGCAGCAGGGCTGGGTTTTCCAGTAAGCAGTGTAGGCAGTAAGCCCTCTATGTACGAGGGTCCTATCTGGACCATAATGTCCATACTGTATGTACCGGTTATAGATATATTGTGATGTGCGTTTTATGATAGCAGCAGGGCTGGGTTTTCCAGTAAGCAGTGTAGGCAGTAAGCCCTCTATGTACGAGGGTCCTATCTGGACCATAATGTCCATACTGTATGTACCGGTTATAGATATATTGTGATGTACGTTTTATGATAGCAGCAGGGCTGGGTTTTCCAGTAAGCAGTGTAGGCAGTAAGCCCTCTATGTACGAGGGTCCTATCTGGACCATAATGTCCATACTGTATGTACCGGTTATAGATATATTGTGATGTACGTTTTATGATAGCAGCAGGGCTGGGTTTTCCAGTAAGCAGTGTAGGCAGTAAGCCCTCTATGTACGAGGGTCCTATCTGGACCATAATGTCCATACTGTATGTACCGGTTATAGATATATTGTGATGTACGTTTTATGATAGCAGCAGGGCTGGGTTTTCCAGTAAGCAGTGTAGGCAGTAAGCCCTCTATGTACGAGGGTCCTATCTGGACCATAATGTCCATACTGTATGTACCGGTTATAGATATATTGTGATGTACGTTTTATGATAGCAGCAGGGCTGGGTTTTCCAGTAAGCAGTGTAGGCAGTAAGCCCTCTATGTACGAGGGTCCTATCTGGACCATAATGTCCATACTGTATGTACCGGTTATAGATATATTGTGATGTGCGTTTTATGATAGCAGCAGGGCTGGGTTTTCCAGTAAGCAGTGTAGGCAGTAAGCCCTCTCTGTACGAGGGTCCTATCTGGACCATAATGTCCATACTGTATGTACCGGTTATAGATATATTGTGATGTGCGTTTTATGATAGCAGCAGGGCTGGGTTTTCCAGTAAGCAGTGTAGGCAGTAAGCCCTCTATGTACGAGGGTCCTATCTGGACCATAATGTCCATACTGTATGTACCGGTTATAGATATATTGTGATGTACGTTTTATGATAGCAGCAGGGCTGGGTTTTCCAGTAAGCAGTGTAGGCAGTAAGCCCTCTATGTACGAGGGTCCTATCTGGACCATAATGTCCATACTGTATGTACCGGTTATAGATATATTGTGATGTACGTTTTATGATAGCAGCAGGGCTGGGTTTTCCAGTAAGCAATGTAGGCAGTAAGCCCTCTATGTACGAGGGTCCTATCTGGACCATAATGTCCATACTGTATGTACCGGTTATAGATATATTGTGATGTGCGTTTTATGATAGCAGCAGGGCTGGGTTTTCCAGTAAGCAGTGTAGGCAGTAAGCCCTCTATGTACGAGGGTCCTATCTGGACCATAATGTCCATACTGTATGTACCGGTTATAGATATATTGTGATGTGCGTTTTATGATAGCAGCAGGGCTAGGTTTTCCAGTAAGCAGTGTAGGCAGTAAGCCCTCTATGTACGAGGGTCCTATCTGGACCATAATGTCCATACTGTATGTACCGGTTATAGATATATTGTGATGTACGTTTTATGATAGCAGCAGGGCTGGGTTTTCCAGTAAGCAGTGTAGGCAGTAAGCCCTCTATGTACGAGGGTCCTATCTGGACCATAATGTCCATACTGTATGTACCGGTTATAGATATATTGTGATGTACGTTTTATGATAGCAGCAGGGCTGGGTTTTCCAGTAAGCAGTGTAGGCAGTAAGCCCTCTATGTACGAGGGTCCTATCTGGACCATAATGTCCATACTGTATGTACCGGTTATAGATATATTGTGATGTGCGTTTTATGATAGCAGCAGGGCTGGGTTTTCCAGTAAGCAGTGTAGGCAGTAAGCCCTCTATGTACGAGGGTCCTATCTGGACCATAATGTCCATACTGTATGTACCGGTTATAGATATATTGTGATGTACGTTTTATGATAGCAGCAGGGCTGGGTTTTCCAGTAAGCAGTGTAGGCAGTAAGCCCTCTATGTACGAGGGTCCTATCTGGACCATAATGTCCATACTGTATGTACCGGTTATAGATATATTGTGATGTACGTTTTATGATAGCAGCAGGGCTGGGTTTTCCAGTAAGCAGTGTAGGCAGTAAGCCCTCTATGTACGAGGGTCCTATCTGGACCATAATGTCCATACTGTATGTACCGGTTATAGATATATTGTGATGTACGTTTTATGATAGCAGCAGGGCTGGGTTTTCCAGTAAGCAGTGTAGGCAGTAAGCCCTCTATGTACGAGGGTCCTATCTGGACCATAATGTCCATACTGTATGTACCGGTTATAGATATATTGTGATGTACGTTTTATGATAGCAGCAGGGCTGGGTTTTCCAGTAAGCAGTGTAGGCAGTAAGCCCTCTATGTACGAGGGTCCTATCTGGACCATAATGTCCATACTGTATGTACCGGTTATAGATATATTGTGATGTGCGTTTTATGATAGCAGCAGGGCTGGGTTTTCCAGTAAGCAGTGTAGGCAGTAAGCCCTCTCTGTACGAGGGTCCTATCTGGACCATAATGTCCATACTGTATGTACCGGTTATAGATATATTGTGATGTGCGTTTTATGATAGCAGCAGGGCTGGGTTTTCCAGTAAGCAGTGTAGGCAGTAAGCCCTCTATGTACGAGGGTCCTATCTGGACCATAATGTCCATACTGTATGTACCGGTTATAGATATATTGTGATGTACGTTTTATGATAGCAGCAGGGCTGGGTTTTCCAGTAAGCAGTGTAGGCAGTAAGCCCTCTATGTACGAGGGTCCTATCTGGACCATAATGTCCATACTGTATGTACCGGTTATAGATATATTGTGATGTACGTTTTATGATAGCAGCAGGGCTGGGTTTTCCAGTAAGCAATGTAGGCAGTAAGCCCTCTATGTACGAGGGTCCTATCTGGACCATAATGTCCATACTGTATGTACCGGTTATAGATATATTGTGATGTGCGTTTTATGATAGCAGCAGGGCTGGGTTTTCCAGTAAGCAGTGTAGGCAGTAAGCCCTCTATGTACGAGGGTCCTATCTGGACCATAATGTCCATACTGTATGTACCGGTTATAGATATATTGTGATGTGCGTTTTATGATAGCAGCAGGGCTAGGTTTTCCAGTAAGCAGTGTAGGCAGTAAGCCCTCTATGTACGAGGGTCCTATCTGGACCATAATGTCCATACTGTATGTACCGGTTATAGATATATTGTGATGTACGTTTTATGATAGCAGCAGGGCTGGGTTTTCCAGTAAGCAGTGTAGGCAGTAAGCCCTCTATGTACGAGGGTCCTATCTGGACCATAATGTCCATACTGTATGTACCGGTTATAGATATATTGTGATGTACGTTTTATGATAGCAGCAGGGCTGGGTTTTCCAGTAAGCAGTGTAGGCAGTAAGCCCTCTATGTACGAGGGTCCTATCTGGACCATAATGTCCATACTGTATGTACCGGTTATAGATATATTGTGATGTGCGTTTTATGATAGCAGCAGGGCTGGGTTTTCCAGTAAGCAGTGTAGGCAGTAAGCCCTCTCTGTACGAGGGTCCTATCTGGACCATAATGTCCATACTGTATGTACCGGTTATAGATATATTGTGATGTGCGTTTTATGATAGCAGCAGGGCTGGGTTTTCCAGTAAGCAGTGTAGGCAGTAAGCCCTCTATGTACGAGGGTCCTATCTGGACCATAATGTCCATACTGTATGTACCGGTTATAGATATATTGTGATGTACGTTTTATGATAGCAGCAGGGCTGGGTTTTCCAGTAAGCAGTGTAGGCAGTAAGCCCTCTATGTACGAGGGTCCTATCTGGACCATAATGTCCATACTGTATGTACCGGTTATAGATATATTGTGATGTACGTTTTATGATAGCAGCAGGGCTGGGTTTTCCAGTAAGCAATGTAGGCAGTAAGCCCTCTATGTACGAGGGTCCTATCTGGACCATAATGTCCATACTGTATGTACCGGTTATAGATATATTGTGATGTGCGTTTTATGATAGCAGCAGGGCTGGGTTTTCCAGTAAGCAGTGTAGGCAGTAAGCCCTCTATGTACGAGGGTCCTATCTGGACCATAATGTCCATACTGTATGTACCGGTTATAGATATATTGTGATGTGCGTTTTATGATAGCAGCAGGGCTAGGTTTTCCAGTAAGCAGTGTAGGCAGTAAGCCCTCTATGTACGAGGGTCCTATCTGGACCATAATGTCCATACTGTATGTACCGGTTATAGATATATTGTGATGTACGTTTTATGATAGCAGCAGGGCTGGGTTTTCCAGTAAGCAGTGTAGGCAGTAAGCCCTCTATGTACGAGGGTCCTATCTGGACCATAATGTCCATACTGTATGTACCGGTTATAGATATATTGTGATGTACGTTTTATGATAGCAGCAGGGCTGGGTTTTCCAGTAAGCAGTGTAGGCAGTAAGCCCTCTATGTACGAGGGTCCTATCTGGACCATAATGTCCATACTGTATGTACCGGTTATAGATATATTGTGATGTGCGTTTTATGATAGCAGCAGGGCTGGGTTTTCCAGTAAGCAGTGTAGGCAGTAAGCCCTCTATGTACGAGGGTCCTATCTGGACCATAATGTCCATACTGTATGTACCGGTTATAGATATATTGTGATGTACGTTTTATGATAGCAGCAGGGCTGGGTTTTCCAGTAAGCAGTGTAGGCAGTAAGCCCTCTATGTACGAGGGTCCTATCTGGACCATAATGTCCATACTGTATGTACCGGTTATAGATATATTGTGATGTACGTTTTATGATAGCAGCAGGGCTGGGTTTTCCAGTAAGCAGTGTAGGCAGTAAGCCCTCTATGTACGAGGGTCCTATCTGGACCATAATGTCCATACTGTATGTACCGGTTATAGATATATTGTGATGTGCGTTTTATGATAGCAGCAGGGCTGGGTTTTCCAGTAAGCAGTGTAGGCAGTAAGCCCTCTATGTACGAGGGTCCTATCTGGACCATAATGTCCATACTGTATGTACCGGTTATAGATATATTGTGATGTGCGTTTTATGATAGCAGCAGGGCTGGGTTTTCCAGTAAGCAGTGTAGGCAGTAAGCCCTCTATGTACGAGGGTCCTATCTGGACCATAATGTCCATACTGTATGTACCGGTTATAGATATATTGTGATGTACGTTTTATGATAGCAGCAGGGCTGGGTTTTCCAGTAAGCAGTGTAGGCAGTAAGCCCTCTATGTACGAGGGTCCTATCTGGACCATAATGTCCATACTGTATGTACCGGTTATAGATATATTGTGATGTACGTTTTATGATAGCAGTAGGGCTGGGTTTTCCAGTAAGCAGTGTAGGCAGTAAGCCCTCTATGTACGAGGGTCCTATCTGGACCATAATGTCCATACTGTATGTACCGGTTATAGATATATTGTGATGTGCGTTTTATGATAGCAGCAGGGCTGGGTTTTCCAGTAAGCAGTGTAGGCAGTAAGCCCTCTATGTACGAGGGTCCTATCTGGACCATAATGTCCATACTGTATGTACCGGTTATAGATATATTGTGATGTGCGTTTTCATTTTACTGTGTGGCATTTCTGTTGATGGAGGGAGAGAAACATATACTTCTTGACTCTCTCGTTGTAGGTCCCCCAAATCATGGAGCGAGGAACAGAGAGCTGAATTTTTCAGGGGCTGAGAATCCTGTACCTACAGGCACCTGACAAATAAGTCTCTCTCTGCCTAGCGGCACCGAGGGGCGGTTTGTGTTGCATGAATCTACTGGAGTCACAGATTAATAAACATGACTAATACAGACTCATAAAGACTAAAACATGTTGTGTTTGCTATTATGAATAAAATAAAATAAATGAGTTCTGCAGTATAAACCCCCCATTATCGATGGCTTGGGATGCTGCAGAGGGGCTAAGCAATTAATCATATCAAGGTTTCGGATTATTTTGAAATAAATACCCCATTCTCTGTGTACAGACCCCATCAGACACGTACGGAATTTACGACATCACCCATTGTCTTTACATTGGGCCGTCAGATCCTGGAGGCCATAAGTAAAGATCTGTATATTGTCCTATAGCCTACGGTTGCCATTGGGTAAAACATTAATGGATGGAGTCAAATCTTTGTAATTGTTGGTTCCGCAATGTAAGTATATATAGGTATACAGTGTTAAACAGGTCATGATGTCTCATTGGGTCTAGGGTTAAGTACACAGGGTTAAATAGACAAAGCCCAACAAGTCAGGGCAAAGGGTCAAAATCCAGGAGCAGACCTTAGCACCCTAACATCTATAAATATCCCAAGCTGCCATTGATATCTGTTGAATAATAACACTGCAAAGATTACAAAGGGAAATCTCCAATGAAAATGTGTGTGAATTTAGATCTTATCAATAGCAGAGGCTTCAATATGGAGTGTCCTACCACTAAATGTAAAGGGTAGGCAGAGCCTGTTTCACAGTGTGTCTCTGGTATTTGACATACCCATACTGTAACGTAAGAAGTGACAGACTGTTTTTTAATTCATTTACACATAAACATTATAAAAAAAGAAAGCCAGACAAAATAAACATGAGACTTTGGCGGATGGGAAAATAGTTTTTTTCTGTATATTGCATTAAGTGCATACAAAGAGCATATGGCCTTTATTTTTATAAAACCACAGCTGGCACGGTTTAGTGGTTTCCATGGTAATTGCTCTAGGTTTGGTAATTTGGACATGTACTGATAGAAGAAGCACACTACGAATGATATTTAACACAGCGGTACTGTTATGATGTAATGGGTCTTCGAATGCCTTTATTTTTCTGTGTAAGTGTGTGCGTGGGGTTTCACAAAGTCTGGGGCTGTCCTGTCACCTAGGGTCCCTCACCTGCTGATTCTTTATACATCCAACCTAGGTCAGCAATGCACTAAGCTCACCTAAAACCTACCTATAGCATTCATTTCTCTCTACATATTAATCAGTCTGAATGGCGGTCTAATTGATGTGAATTCACTAAACTGAGAACTGAGCACAAAAAGTTTATATAGCTGAGTTGGAAAAACATTTTCATTTGTCAGATTTTATTTTTCCAAATCAAGATTTTCGGAGCTAGTTATCATTTTTTAGTTATCATTACTAGTTGAGGTTACTGCAAGGTGTCTTATTAGTATCTATATATTATTCATCCATACTCCATCCTACATGTATTCAATGCATCCTCAGGGACCTTCTACAATCTGCGTTCAATGAGTGAAGTCATGGGGATTTGTTATACAGTCAGTGCCAGAGGGGGCTTTACGGGACCCCTGTCATCAATAGGGTTAATACTCCCCCCCACCTTAGATCTCTGAAACATTAACACAGCCGGTTACAAGACTAAAAAGGCTCATCACATCATTCACCTAACTATTTTGTTGCTTGAGGGGCTGAGCTCATTGCAGGATGCTAAATTAATACCAACTCTCTTTTAAAGAACTGATTGATTTTAATGCCAACCAAAGTTTTTAATTAAATTTTTTACCAAAAGTATTTTAATTGTAAAAGAAAATGAATGACTCCTTGCAATCACATTGAATTATTTTTCTTTCCCTACAATGAATAGCAATATTTCTTTTTCAAATTATGGCATGTACACGAAGTTATTCCAGAATATTGTAACAATAATCTTTCCATTAACTGACATATGAATATGTACATTTATACATAAACTAATAACGGTTATCATAATTTTACTGCTGTTACATGATGATGTGGTTCATTCAATAAACCGTAAATTTAAGGGAACCGAATTTGGTTAATTTGAGCCAAAATAAACATTTTAGGGCTGTGTGGAGTTGGAGAATTACCCCAGCTCACGGACTTCATCTATAGGGGTTATTCACCAAACTGAGAATCGGACACAATAGCTGGATTGTTCTAATGCTCTACGTCAGTATACTTCGAATTGGCCTACTGTGGCCTTACATTGAAGGTTTACTTTCAATTCTCCCTTTAGCAAGTAGCCCTGTTTGTGTTTCTATGATTTCAATTCGCTGTTTAGTGATGGCATGTTTAGCAAGGCAGGTCCAGCCACAGAGTTGTGTTGGTGCTGTGTTTGGTTTAACATTGAACAAGTTGCAGTGGATGGTTAATATGTTAATAGGTGAAGGGACGATTTGTTACTGTGTCTACATACAGATAGGGAATGTTTGCAAGGACACAGGAGGAATGCAGTGTAACTGCTTCCTATAGTAATACTGCATTTAGCAACACTGTATAAGGCTGCAGGCCTGGGGCCAGGAAACAATCTTAACCCTTACAGCGCACACATGACAAGGCCCTCGTATCCCTTCCCTTTTCCGTTAGACGCTCGCCCAGTCTCCACTCTTTCAAAAAATCAATAAAAACTAAATTTTTCACAAAAGCGCATCAATTAAACTGTAAACTGCTCCCAATTGGTTCCTCTCCTGCAACTGTCATTAAAAAAAAAATAATAATATTAAAAAACCTCACACTAAGTCTTCATTGAATACTATTCTACCAATCCTAATACTATCCTTACCTTTTGTGTCACTTTACCCCACTCCCTCTAGCATGTAAGCTCACTGAGCAGGCCCTCAACCCCTCTGTTACTGTGTCACTATACCCCACTCCCTCTAACATGTAAACTCACTGAGCAGGGCCTCAATCCCTCTGTTACTGTGTCACTATACCCCCACTCCCTCTAACATGTAAATTCACTGAGCAGGGCCCTCAATCCCTCTGTTACTGTGTCACTATACCCCACTCCCTCTAGCATGTAATCTCACTGAGCAGGCCCTCAATCCCTCTGTTACTGTGTCACTATACCCCACTCCCTCTAACATGTAAATTCACTGAGCAGGGCCCTCAATCCCTCTGTTACTGTGTCACTATACCCCACTCCCTCTAACATGTAATCTCACTGAGCAGGCCCTCAATCCCTCTGTTACTGTGTCACTATACCCCACTCCCTCTAACATGTAAACTCACTGAGCAGGACCTCAATCCCTCTGTTACTGTGTCACTATACCCACTCCCTGTAACATGTAAACTCACTGAGCAGGCCCTCAATCCCTCTGTTACTGTGTCACTATACCCCACTCCCTCTAACATGTAATCTCACTGAGCAGGCCCTCAATCCCTCTGTTACTGTGTCACTATACCCCACTCCCTCTAACATGTAAACTCACTGAGCAGGCCCTCAATCCCTCTGTTACTGTGTCACTATACCCCACTCCCTCTAACATGTAAACTCACTGAGCAGGGCCCTCAAACCCTCTGTTACTGTGTCACTATACCCCACTCCCTCTAACATGTAAACTCACTGAGCAGGGCCTCAATCCCTCTGTTACTGTGTCACTATACCCAACTCCCTCTAACATGTAAACTCACTGAGCAGGGCCTCAATCCCTCTGTTACTGTGTCACTATACCCACTCCCTCTAACATGTAAACTCACTGAGCAGGCCCTCAATCCCTCTGTTACTGTGCCCCTATACCCACTCCCTCTAGCATGTAAGCTCACTGAGCAGGCCCTCAACCCCTCTGTTACTGGGTCACTATACCCCACTCCCTCTAACATGTAAACTCACTGAGCAGGCCCTCAATCCCTCTGTTACTGTGTCACTATACCCACTCCCTCTAACATGTAAACTCACTGAGCAGGGCCTCAATCCCTCTGTTACTGTGTCACTATACCCACTCCCTCTAACATGTAAACTCACTGAGCAGGGACCTCAATCCCTCTGTTACTGTGTCACTATACCCCACTCCCTCTAACATGTAAACTCACTGAGCAGGACCCTCAATCCCTCAGTTACTGTGTCACTGTACCCCACTCCCTCTAACATGTAAACTCACTGAGCGGGCCCTCAATCCCTCTGTTACTGTGTCACTATACCCCACTCCCTCTAACATGTAAACTCACTGAGCAGGCCCTCAATCCCTCTGTTACTGTGTCACTATACCCCACTCCCTCTAGCATGTAAGCTCACTGAGCAGGGCCCTCAATCCCTCTGTTACTGTGTCACTATACCCCACTCCCTCTAACATGTAAGCTCACTGAGCAGGCCCTCAATCCCTCTGTTACTGTGTCACTATACCCCACTCCCTCTAACATGTAAGCTCACTCAGCAGGCCCTCAATCCCTCTGTTACTGTGTCACTATACCCCACTCCCTCTAACATGTAAACTCACTGAGCAGGGCCCTCAATCCCTCTGTTACTGTGTCACTATACCCCACTCCCTCTAACATGTAAACTCACTGAGCAGGCCCTCAATCCCTCTGTTACTGTGTCACTATACCCCACTCCCTCTAACATGTAAACTCACTGAGCAGGCCCTCAATCCCTCTGTTACTGTCACTATACCCCACTCCCTCTAACATGTAAACTCACTGAGCAGATCCCTCAATCCCTCTGTTACTGTGTAACTATACCCCACTCCCTCTACCATGTAAACTCACTGAGCAGGCCCTCAATCCCTCTGTTACTGTGTCACTATACCCCACTCCCTCTAACATGTAAACTCACTGAGCAGGGCCCTCAATCCCTCTGTTACTGTGTCACTATACCCCACTCCCTCTAACATGTAAACTCACTGAGCAGATCCCTCAATCCCTCTGTTACTGTGTAACTATACCCCACTCCCTCTACCATGTAAACTCACTGAGCAGGCCCTCAATCCCTCTGTTACTGTGTCACTATACCCCACTCCCTCTAACATGTAAACTCACTGAGCAGGCCCTCAATCCCTCTGTTACTGTCACTATACCCCACTCCCTCTAACATGTAAACTCACTGAGCAGGCCCTCAATCCCTCTGTTACTGTGTCACTATACCCCACTCCCTCTAAAATGTAAACTCACTGAGGAGGCCCTCAATCCCTCTGTTACTGTCACTATACCCCACCCCCTTTAACATGTAAGCTCACTGAGCAGGGCCCTCAATCCCTCTGTTACTGTGTCACTATACCCCACTCCCTCTAACATGTAAACTCACTGAGCAGGGCCCTCAATCCCTCTGTTACTGTGTCACTATACCCCACTCCCTCTACAATGTAAACTCACTGAGCAGGCCCTCAATCCCTCTGTTACTGTGTCACTATACCCCACTCCCTCTAACATGTAAACTCACTGAGCAGGGCCCTGAATCCCTCTTTTACTGTGTCACTATACCCCAGTCCCTCTAACACGTAACCTCACTGAGCAGGCCCTCAATCCCTTTGTTACTGTCACTATACCCCACTCCCTCTAACATGTAAACTCACTGAGCAGGGCCCTCAATCCCTCTGTTACTGTGTCACTATACCCCACTCCCTCTACCATGTAAACTCACTGAGCAGGCCCTCAATCCCTCTGTTACTGTGTCACTATACCCCACTCCCTCTAACATGTAAACTCACTGAGCAGGGCCCTCAATCCCTCTGTTACTGTGTCACTATACCCCACTCCCTCTACCATGTAAACTCACTGAGCAGGCCCTCAATCCCTCTGTTACTGTCACTATACCCCACTCCCTCTAACATGTAAACTCACTGAGCAGGCCCTCAATCCCTCTGTTACTGTGTCACTATACCCCACTCCCTCTAACATGTAAACTCACTGAGCAGGCCCTCAATCCCTCTGTTACTGTCACTATACCCCACTCCCTCTAACATGTAAACTCACTGAGCAGATCCCTCAATCCCTCTGTTACTGTGTAACTATACCCCACTCCCTCTACCATGTAAACTCACTGAGCAGGCCCTCAATCCCTCTGTTACTGTGTCACTATACCCCACTCCCTCTAACATGTAAACTCACTGAGCAGGGCCCTCAATCCCTCTGTTACTGTGTCACTATACCCCACTCCCTCTAACATGTAAACTCACTGAGCAGCTCCCTCAATCCCTCTGTTACTGTGTAACTATACCCCACTCCCTCTACCATGTAAACTCACTGAGCAGGCCCTCAATCCCTCTGTTACTGTGTCACTATACCCCACTCCCTCTAACATGTAAACTCACTGAGCAGGCCCTCAATCCCTCTGTTACTGTCACTATACCCCACTCCCTCTAACATGTAAACTCACTGAGCAGGCCCTCAATCCCTCTGTTACTGTGTCACTATACCCCACTCCCTCTAAAATGTAAACTCACTGAGGCGGCCCTCAATCCCTCTGTTACTGTCACTATACCCCACCCCCTTTAACATGTAAGCTCACTGAGCAGGGCCCTCAATCCCTCTGTTACTGTGTCACTATACCCCACTCCCTCTAACATGTAAACTCACTGAGCAGGGCCCTCAATCCCTCTGTTACTGTGTCACTATACCCCACTCCCTCTACAATGTAAACTCACTGAGCAGGCCCTCAATCCCTCTGTTACTGTGTCACTATACCCCACTCCCTCTAACATGTAATCTCACTGAGCAGGGCCCTGAATCCCTCTTTTACTGTGTCACTATACCCCAGTCCCTCTAACACGTAACCTCACTGAGCAGGCCCTCAATCCCTTTGTTACTGTCACTATACCCCACTCCCTCTAACATGTAAACTCACTGAGCAGGGCCCTCAATCCCTCTGTTACTGTGTCACTATACCCCACTCCCTCTACCATGTAAACTCACTGAGCAGGCCCTCAATCCCTCTGTTACTGTGTCACTATACCCCACTCCCTCTAACATGTAAACTCACTGAGCAGGGCCCTCAATCCCTCTGTTACTGTGTCACTATACCCCACTCCCTCTAACATGTAAACTCACTGAGCAGGCCCTCAATCCCTCTGTTACTGTGTCACTATACCCCACTCCCTCTAACATGTAAACTCACTGAGCAGGCCCTTAATCCCTCTGTTACTGTGTCACTATACCCCACTCCCTCTAACATGTAAACTCACTGAGCAGGGCCCTCAATCCCTCTGTTACTGTGTCACTATACCCCACTCCCTCTAACATGTAACCTCACTGAGCAGGGCCCTCAATCCCTCTGCTACTGTGTCACTATACCCCACTCCCTCTAACATGTAAACTCACTGAGCAGATCCCTCAATCCCTCTGTTACTGTGTAACTATACCCCACTCCCTCTACCATGTAAACTCACTGAGCAGGCCCTCAATCCCTCTGTTACTGTGTCACTATACCCCACTCCCTCTAACATGTAAACTCACTGAGCAGGCCCTCAATCCCTCTGTTACTGTCACTATACCCCACTCCCTCTAACATGTAAACTCACTGAGCAGATCCCTCAATCCCTCTGTTACTGTGTAACTATACCCCACTCCCTCTACCATGTAAACTCACTGAGCAGGCCCTCAATCCCTCTGTTACTGTGTCACTATACCCCACTCCCTCTAACATGTAAACTCACTGAGCAGGGCCCTCAATCCCTCTGTTACTGTGTCACTATACCCCACTCCCTCTAACATGTAAACTCACTGAGCAGGCCCTCAATCCCTCTGTTACTGTGTCACTATACCCCACTCCCTCTAACATGTAAACTCACTGAGCAGGCCCTTAATCCCTCTGTTACTGTGTCACTATACCCCACTCCCTCTAACATGTAAACTCACTGAGCAGGGCCCTCAATCCCTCTGTTACTGTGTCACTATTCCCCACTCCCTCTAACATGTAACCTCACTGAGCAGGGCCCTCAATCCCTCTGCTACTGTGTCAATATACCCCACTCCCTCTAACATGTAAACTCACTGAGCAGAGCCCTCAATCCCTCTGTTACTGTGTCACTATACCCCACTCCCTCTAACATGTAAACTCACTGAGCAGGGCCCTCAATCCCTCTGTTACTGTGTCACTATACCCCACTCCCTCTAACATGTAAACTCACTGAGCAGGCCCTCAATCCCTCTGTTACTGTGTCACTATACCCAACTCCCTCTAACATGTAAACTCACTGAGCAGGCCCTCAATCCCTCTGTTACTGTGTCACTATACCCTACTCCCTCTAACATGTAAACTCACTGAGCAGGGCCCTCAATCCCTCTGTTACTGTGTCACTATACCCCACTCCCTCTAACATGTAAACTCACTGAGCAGGCCCTCAATCCCTCTGTTACTGTGTCACTATACCCAGCTCCCTCTAACATGTAAACTCACTGAGCAGGCCCTCAATCCCTCTGTTACTGTGTCACTATACCCTACTCCCTCTAACATGTAAACTCACTGAGCAGGCCCTCAATCCCTCTGTTACTGTGTCACTATACCCCACTCCCTCTAACATGTAAACACACTGAGCAGGGCCCTCAATCCCTCTGTTACTGTGTCACTATACCGCACTCCCTCTAACATGTAAACTCACTGAGCAGGACCCTCAATCCCTCTGTTACTGTGTCACTATACCCCACTCCCTCTAACATGTAAGCTCACTGAGCAGGCCCTTAACCCCTCTGTTACTGTGTCACTATACACCACTCCCTCTAACATGTAAGCTCACTGAGCAGGCCCTCAATCCCTCTGTTACTGTCACTATACCTCACTCTCTCTAACATGTAAGCTCACTGAGTAGGACCTCAATCCCTCTGTTACTGTGTCACTATACCCACTCCCTCTAACATGTAAGCTCACTGAGCAGGGCCCTCAATCCCTCTGTGCCTGTGTCACTATACCCCACTCCCTCTAACATGTAAACTCACTGAGCAGGACCCTCAATCCCTCTGTTACTGTGTCACTATACCCCACTCCCTTTAGCATGTAAACTCACTGAGCAGGCCCTCAATGCCTCTGTTACTGTGTCACTATACCCCACTCCCTCTAACATGTAAACTCACTGAGCATGGCCCTTAACCCCTCTGTTACTGTGTCACTATACCCCACTCCCTCTAACATGTAAACTCACTGAGCAGGGCCCTCAATCCCTCTGTTACTGTGTCACTATACCCCACTCCCTCTAACATGTAAACTCACTGAGCAGAGCCCTCAATCCCTCTGTTACTGTGTCACTATACCCCACTCCCTCTAACATGTAAACTCACTGAGCAGGCCCTCAATCCCTCTGTTACTGTGTCACTATACCCAACTCCCTCTAACATGTAAACTCACTGAGCAGGACCCTCAATCCCTCTGTTACTGTGTCACTATACCCCACTCCCTCTAACATGTAAGCTCACTGAGCAGGGCCCTCAATCCCTCTGTTACTGTGTCACTATACCCCATTCCCTCTAACATGTAAACTCACTGAGCAGGGCCCTCAATCCCTCTGTTACTGTGTCACTATACCCCACTCCCTCTAACATGTAAACTCACTGAGCAGAGCCCTCAATCCCTCTGTTACTGTGTCACTATACCCCACTCCCTCTAACATGTAAACTCACTGAGCAGGGCCCTCAATCCCTCTGTTACTGTGTCACTATACCCCACTCCCTCTAACATGTAAACTCACTGAGCAGGCCCTCAATCCCTCTGTTACTGTGTCACTATACCCAACTCCCTCTAACATGTAAACTCACTGAGCAGGCCCTCAATCCCTCTGTTACTGTGTCACTATACCCTACTCCCTCTAACATGTGAACTCACTGAGCAGGGCCCTGAATCCCTCTGTTACTGTGTCACTATACCCCACTCCCTCTAACATGTAAACTCACTGAGCAGGCCCTGAATCCCTCTGTTACTGTGTCACTATACCCAACTCCCTCTAACATGTAAACTCACTGAGCAGGCCCTCAATCCCTCTGTTACTGTGTCACTATACTCCACTCCCTCTAACATGTAAACTCACTGAGCAGGGCCTCAATCCCTCTGTTACTGTGTCACTATACCCCACTACCTCTAGCATGTAAGCTCACTGAGCAGGGCCCTCAATCCCTCTGTTACTGTGTCACTATACCCCACTCCCTCTAGGATGTAAACTCATTGAGCAGGGCCCCCAATCCCTCTGTTACTGTGTCACTATACCCCACTCCCTCTAACATGTAACCTTACTGAGCAGGCCCTCAATCCCTCTGTTACTGTGTCACTATACCCCACTCCCTCTAGGATGTAAACTCATTGAGCAGGGCCCCCAATCCCTCTGTTACTGTGTCACTATACCCCACTCCCTCTAACATGTAAACTCACTGAGCAGGGCCCTCAATCCCTCTGTTACCTTGTCACTATACCGCACTCCCTCTAACATGTAAACTCACTGAGCAGGACCCTCAATCCCTCTGTTACTGTGTCACTATACCCCACTCCCTCTAACATGTAAACTCACTGAGCAGGGCCCTCAATCCCTCTGTTACTGTCACTATACCCCACTCTCTCTAACATGTAAGCTCACTGAGTAGGACCTCAATCCCTCTGTTACTGTGTCACTATACCCACTCCCTCTAACATGTAAGCTCACTGAGCAGGGCCCTCAATCCCTCTGTTACTGTGTCACTATACCCCACTCCCTCTAACATGTAAACTCACTGAGCAGGACCCTCAATCCCTCTGTTACTGTGTCACTATACCCCACTCCCTTTAGCATGTAAACTCACTGAGCAGGCCCTCAATCACTCTGTTACTGTGTCACTATACCCCACTCCCTCTAACATGTAAACTCACTGAGCAGGCCCTCAATGCCTCTGTTACTGTGTCACTATACCCCACTCCCTCTAACATGTAAGCTCACTGAGCATGGCCCTTAACCCCTCTGTTACTGTGTCACTATACGCCACTCCCTCTAGCATGTAAACTCACTGAGCAGCCCCTCAATCCCTCTGTTACTGTGTCACTATACCCCACTCCCTCTAACATGTAAGCTCACTGAGCATGGCCCTTAACCCCTCTGTTACTGTGTCACTATACCCCACTCCCTCTAACATGTAAACTCACTGAGCAGGCCCTCAATGCCTCTGTTACTGTGTCACTATACCCCACTCCCTCTAACATGTAAGCTCACTGAGCATGGCCCTTAACCCCTCTGTTACTGTGTCACTATACGCCACTCCCTCTAGCATGTAAACTCACTGAGCAGCCCCTCAATCCCTCTGTTACTGTGTCACTATACCCCACTCCCTCTAACATGTAAGCTCACTGAGCAGGCCCTTAACCCCTCTGTTACTGTGTCACTATACACCACTCCCTCTAACATGTAAGCTCACTGAGCAGGCCCTCAATCCCTCTGTTACTGTCACTATACCTCACTCTCTCTAACATGTAAGCTCACTGAGTAGGACCTCAATCCCTCTGTTACTGTGTCACTATACCCACTCCCTCTAACATGTAAGCTCACTGAGCAGGGCCCTCAATCCCTCTGTGCCTGTGTCACTATACCCCACTCCCTCTAACATGTAAACTCACTGAGCAGGACCCTCAATCCCTCTGTTACTGTGTCACTATACCCCACTCCCTTTAGCATGTAAACTCACTGAGCAGGCCCTCAATGCCTCTGTTACTGTGTCACTATACCCCACTCCCTCTAACATGTAAACTCACTGAGCATGGCCCTTAACCCCTCTGTTACTGTGTCACTATACCCCACTCCCTCTAACATGTAAACTCACTGAGCAGGGCCCTCAATCCCTCTGTTACTGTGTCACTATACCCCACTCCCTCTAACATGTAAACTCACTGAGCAGAGCCCTCAATCCCTCTGTTACTGTGTCACTATACCCCACTCCCTCTAACATGTAAACTCACTGAGCAGGCCCTCAATCCCTCTGTTACTGTGTCACTATACCCAACTCCCTCTAACATGTAAACTCACTGAGCAGGACCCTCAATCCCTCTGTTACTGTGTCACTATACCCCACTCCCTCTAACATGTAAGCTCACTGAGCAGGGCCCTCAATCCCTCTGTTACTGTGTCACTATACCCCATTCCCTCTAACATGTAAACTCACTGAGCAGGGCCCTCAATCCCTCTGTTACTGTGTCACTATACCCCACTCCCTCTAACATGTAAACTCACTGAGCAGAGCCCTCAATCCCTCTGTTACTGTGTCACTATACCCCACTCCCTCTAACATGTAAACTCACTGAGCAGGGCCCTCAATCCCTCTGTTACTGTGTCACTATACCCCACTCCCTCTAACATGTAAACTCACTGAGCAGGCCCTCAATCCCTCTGTTACTGTGTCACTATACCCAACTCCCTCTAACATGTAAACTCACTGAGCAGGCCCTCAATCCCTCTGTTACTGTGTCACTATACCCTACTCCCTCTAACATGTGAACTCACTGAGCAGGGCCCTGAATCCCTCTGTTACTGTGTCACTATACCCCACTCCCTCTAACATGTAAACTCACTGAGCAGGCCCTGAATCCCTCTGTTACTGTGTCACTATACCCAACTCCCTCTAACATGTAAACTCACTGAGCAGGCCCTCAATCCCTCTGTTACTGTGTCACTATACTCCACTCCCTCTAACATGTAAACTCACTGAGCAGGGCCTCAATCCCTCTGTTACTGTGTCACTATACCCCACTACCTCTAGCATGTAAGCTCACTGAGCAGGGCCCTCAATCCCTCTGTTACTGTGTCACTATACCCCACTCCCTCTAGGATGTAAACTCATTGAGCAGGGCCCCCAATCCCTCTGTTACTGTGTCACTATACCCCACTCCCTCTAACATGTAACCTTACTGAGCAGGCCCTCAATCCCTCTGTTACTGTGTCACTATACCCCACTCCCTCTAGGATGTAAACTCATTGAGCAGGGCCCCCAATCCCTCTGTTACTGTGTCACTATACCCCACTCCCTCTAACATGTAAACTCACTGAGCAGGGCCCTCAATCCCTCTGTTACCTTGTCACTATACCGCACTCCCTCTAACATGTAAACTCACTGAGCAGGACCCTCAATCCCTCTGTTACTGTGTCACTATACCGCACTCCCTCTAACATGTAAACTCACTGAGCAGGCCCTCAATCCCTCTGTTAGTGTGTCACTATAACCCCACTCCCTCTAACATGTAAGCTCACTGAGCAGGTCCCTCAATCCCTCTGTTACTGTGTCACTATACCCCACTCCCTCTAACATGTAAACTCACTGAGCAGGCCCTCAATCCCTCTGTTACTGTCACTATACCCCACTCCCTCTACCATGTAAGCTCACTGAGCAGGGCCTCAATCCCTCTGTTACTGTGTCACTATACCCCACTCCCTCTAACATGTAACCTCAATGAGCAGGGCCCTCAATCCCTCTGTTACTGTGTCACTATACCCACTCCCTCTAACATGTAAACTCACTGAGCAGGCCCTCAATCCCTCTGTTACCGTGTCACTACACCCCACTCCCTCTAACATGTAAGCTCACTGAGCAGGGCCCTCAATCCCTCTGTTACTGTGTCACTATACCCCACTCCCTCTAACATGTAAACTCACTGAGCAGGGCCCTCAATCCCTCTGTTACTGTCACTATACCCCACTCTCTCTAACATGTAAGCTCACTGAGTAGGACCTCAATCCCTCTGTTACTGTGTCACTATACCCACTCCCTCTAACATGTAAGCTCACTGAGCAGGGCCCTCAATCCCTCTGTTACTGTGTCACTATACCCCACTCCCTCTAACATGTAAACTCACTGAGCAGGACCCTCAATCCCTCTGTTACTGTGTCACTATACCCCACTCCCTTTAGCATGTAAACTCACTGAGCAGGCCCTCAATCACTCTGTTACTGTGTCACTATACCCCACTCCCTCTAACATGTAAACTCACTGAGCAGGCCCTCAATGCCTCTGTTACTGTGTCACTATACCCCACTCCCTCTAACATGTAAGCTCACTGAGCATGGCCCTTAACCCCTCTGTTACTGTGTCACTATACGCCACTCCCTCTAGCATGTAAACTCACTGAGCAGCCCCTCAATCCCTCTGTTACTGTGTCACTATACCCCACTCCCTCTAACATGTAAGCTCACTGAGCATGGCCCTTAACCCCTCTGTTACTGTGTCACTATACCCCACTCCCTCTAACATGTAAACTCACTGAGCAGGCCCTCAATGCCTCTGTTACTGTGTCACTATACCCCACTCCCTCTAACATGTAAGCTCACTGAGCATGGCCCTTAACCCCTCTGTTACTGTGTCACTATACGCCACTCCCTCTAGCATGTAAACTCACTGAGCAGCCCCTCAATCCCTCTGTTACTGTGTCACTATACCCCACTCCCTCTAACATGTAAGCTCACTGAGCAGGCCCTTAACCCCTCTGTTACTGTGTCACTATACACCACTCCCTCTAACATGTAAGCTCACTGAGCAGGCCCTCAATCCCTCTGTTACTGTCACTATACCTCACTCTCTCTAACATGTAAGCTCACTGAGTAGGACCTCAATCCCTCTGTTACTGTGTCACTATACCCACTCCCTCTAACATGTAAGCTCACTGAGCAGGGCCCTCAATCCCTCTGTGCCTGTGTCACTATACCCCACTCCCTCTAACATGTAAACTCACTGAGCAGGACCCTCAATCCCTCTGTTACTGTGTCACTATACCCCACTCCCTTTAGCATGTAAACTCACTGAGCAGGCCCTCAATGCCTCTGTTACTGTGTCACTATACCCCACTCCCTCTAACATGTAAACTCACTGAGCATGGCCCTTAACCCCTCTGTTACTGTGTCACTATACGCCACTCCCTCTAGCATGTAAACTCACTGAGCAGGCCCTCAATCCCTCTGTTACTGTGTCACTATACCCCACTCCCTCTACAATGTAAACTCACTGAGCAGGCCCTCAATCCCTCTGTTACTGTGTCACTATACGCCACTCCCTCTAACATGTAAGCTCACTGAGCATGGCCCTTAACCCCTCTGTTTGTGTGTGCCCAACTCATCTGGTTACAAATACGTGTTTGTTATTCCACCCATTGTAAAACGCTGCAGAATTTGTTGGCTCTTTATAAATATAATAATATTAATAATAATAAAATAAATCTGACAAGCACAAGAATCTGTTTCTGCCGATGATGGTTTTATTTCTTACTATAAGGATATTGAATAGGGACAGACTGAATGTATTGACCGGTAGAAAGATAACTCTATCCCACATTAACCAGGACTGTCTGGAAACGTATTGATTAGTTAATGTTAATCCAAGCATTCCAATTCTTAGCATGCTGAGGCAGCACAAAGCTTCAGACTGGCCTACAGCATAACATCCCTCTAGCACGATATGCACTAAAGCAGTGAGCTTCAGCAGCGGCCTACAGTGTGACGTGTGATTAGGAGCACTCACAACAACACAGTTGGGATCAGGAAATCCATTTTAAAGCTAAAAGATGACTTTTATATAATGCAGTACTTGTGGATTATAATTCTCCCTGAACCCTATAATTAGCCCCATATTGCAGCAGCTGACCAACAGCTACATTGTATGGAGACAGGATAGACAGTTTTCAGTAATAATGGGGGGGAGGGGCATTGCTGTCATTTAGCATTCATTTAATAGAATGTAAGCTTGTTTGAGCAGGGTCCTCTTCAACCTATCGTTTCTGTAAGTTTTCTTGTAATTGTCCTATTTGTAGTTAAATCCCCTCTCTCATAATATTGTAAAGCGCTACGGAATCTGTTGGCGCTATATAAATGGCAATAATAATAATAATAATTAAATAAAACAGTGTGTTGGGGGGAGGGGGGGGGCTATTAGATATGCGTGTGGTTATAAATTATACATCTCTACCGCTATACCAAATATTATTATAACCTCAAATCTAATCCCAGCAGAACACAGATTAAAACAGGTTACTGTGATTGAGCACAATATTTATTTTTAGGTTTCATTGTTTTATTTAACCCCTTAAGGACACATGACATGTGTGACATGTCATGATTCCCTTTTATTCCAGAAGTTTGGTCCTTAAGGGGTTAAACCAAGCTGAAAGGAGAAAATATACATACACCTACAGATATGATTATATCAGCAAAACATGACCTGACACAATGCATGTAGAATAAATAGAAAACAGCATTAACACACAGACAGAAAGACAGACAGAGACAGGCAGGCACAAACACAGACATAAACACACACACACAGAGACAGGCAGGTACACACAGATAGAAACACACACAGAGAAACACAAGCAGAGCTATATACCCTGTCCACAGTTCACTGATACGCAGTGCTATATACCCTGTGCACAGTCCACTGACATGTAGAGCTGTATACCCTGTGAACAGCTTACTGACATGCAGAGCTATATACCCTGTGCACAGCTTACTGACATGCAGAGCTATATACCCTGTGTCCAGAAGAGAGAATAAATTGACATTATATATAGATAGGGCCCTGGTTCTATAGAAACACATAGAATAAATGGACATTATATATAGATAGGGCCCTGGTCCTATAGAAACACATAGAATAAATGGACATTATATATAGACAGTGCCCTGGTTCTATAGACACACATAGAATAAATGGACACTATATATAGATAGGGCCCTGGTCCTATAGAAACACATAGAATAAATGGACATTATATATAGATAGGGCCCTGGTCCTATAGAAACACATATAATAAATGGACATTATATATAGAGAGGGCCCTTGTCCTAGAGAAACACATAGAATAAATGGACATTATATATAGAGAGGGCCCTGGTTCTATAGAAACACATATAATAAATGGACATTATATATAGAGAGGGCCCTGGTTCTATAGAAACACATAGAATAAATGGACATTATATATAGTTAGGGCCCTGGTTCTATAGAAACACATAGAATAAATGGACATTATATATAGATAGGGCCCTGGTCCTATAGAAACACATAGAATAAATGGACATTATATATAGAGAGGGCCCTGGTTCTATAGAAACACATAGAATAAATGGACATTATATATAGATAGGGCCCTGGTTCTATAGAAACACATAGAAAAAATGGACATTATATATAGATAGTGCCCTGGTTCTATAGAAACACATAGAATAAATGGACATTATATATAGATAGGGCCCTGGTTCTATAGAAACACATAGAAAAAATGGACATTATATATAGATAGGGCCCTGGTCCTATAGAAACACATAGAATAAATGGACATTATATATAGATAGGGCCCTGGTCCTATAGAAACACATATAATAAATGGACATTATATATAGAGAGGGCCCTTGTCCTAGAGAAACACATAGAATAAATGGACATTATATATAGAGAGGGCCCTGGTTCTATAGAAACACATATAATAAATGGACATTATATATAGAGAGGGCCCTGGTTCTATAGAAACACATAGAATAAATGGACATTATATATAGTTAGGGCCCTGGTTCTATAGAAACACATAGAATAAATGGACATTATATATAGATAGGGCCCTGGTCCTATAGAAACACATAGAATAAATGGACATTATATATAGAGAGGGCCCTGGTTCTATAGAAACACATAGAATAAATGGACATTATATATAGATAGGGCCCTGGTTCTATAGAAACACATAGAAAAAATGGACATTATATATAGATAGTGCCCTGGTTCTATAGAAACACATAGAATAAATGGACATTATATATAGATAGGGCCCTGGTCCTATAGAAACACATAGAATAAATGGACATTATATATAGAGAGGGCCCTGGTTCTATAGAAACACATAGAATAAATGGACATTATATATAGTTAGGGCCCTGGTTCTATAGAAACACATAGAATAAATGGACATTATATATAGATAGGGCCCTGGTCCTATAGAAACACATAGAATAAATGGACATTATATATAGAGAGGGCCCTGGTTCTATAGAAACACATAGAATAAATGGACATTATATATAGATAGGGCCCTGGTTCTATAGAAACACATAGAAAAAATGGACATTATATATAGATAGTGCCCTGGTTCTATAGAAACACATAGAAAAAATGGACATTATATATAGATAGGGCCCTGGTTCTATAGAAACACATAGAATAAATGGACACTATATATAGATAGTGCCCTGGTTCTATAGACACACATAGAATAAATGGACATTATATATAGATAGGGCCCTGGTCCTATAGAAACACATAGAATAAATGGACATTATAAATAGATAGTGCCCTGGTTCTATAGAAACACATAGAATAAATGGACACTATATATAGATGGGGCCCTGGTCCTATAGAAACACATAGAATAAATGGACATTATATTCTATGATAGTGCCCTGGTCCTATAGAAACACATAGAATAAATGGACATTATATATAGAGAAGGCCCTGGTTCTATAGAAACACATAGAATAAATGGACATTATATATAGATAGTGCCCTGGTTCTATAGACACACATAGAATAAATGGACACTATATATAGATAGGGCCCTGGTCCTATAGAAACACATAGAATAAATGGACATTATATATAGACAGTGCCCTGGTTCTATAGACACACATAGAATTAATGGACATTATATATAGATAGTGCCCTGGTTCTATAGACACACATAGAATAAATGGACATTATATATAGATAGGGCCCTGGTTCTATAGACACACATAGAATTAATGGACATTATATATAGATAGTGCCCTGGTTCTATAGACACACATAGAATAAATGGACATTATATATAGATAGTGCCCTGGTTCTATAGATACACATAGAATAAATGGACATTATATATAGATAGCGCCCTGGTTCTATAGACACACATAGAATAAATGGACATTATATATAGATAGTGCCCTGGTTCTATAGACACACATAGAATAAATGGACATTATATATAGATAGGGCCCTGGTTCTATAGACACACATAGAATAAATGGACATTATATATAGATACTGCCCTGGTTCTATAGACACACATAGAATTAATGGACATTATATATAGATAGTGCCCTGGTTCTAAAGACACACATAGAATAAATGTACACTATATATAGATAGCGCCCTGGTCCTATAGACACACAGAATATATGGACATTATATATAGATAGTGCCCTGGTCCTACAGAAACACATAGAATAAATTGAAACTATATATAGATAGTGCCCTGATTCTATAGAAACACAGAGAATAAATGGACACTATATATAGATATGCCCTGGTCCTATAGAAACACATAGAATAAATGGACATTATATATAGACAGTGCCCTGGTCCTATAGAAACACATAGAATAAATGGACATTATATATAGATAGCGCCCTGGTTCTATAGACACACATAGAATAAATGGACATTATATATAGATACTGCCCTGGTTCTATAGACACACATAGAATTAATGGACATTATATATAGATAGTGCCCTGGTTCTAAAGACACACATAGAATAAATGTACACTATATATAGATAGCGCCCTGGTCCTATAGACACACATAATATATGGACATTATATATAGATAGTGCCCTGGTCCTACAGAAACACATAGAATAAATTGAAACTATATATAGATAGTGCCCTGATTCTATAGAAACACATAGAATAAATGGACATTATATATAGATAGGGCCCTGGTTCTATAGACACACATAGAATAAATGGACATTATATATAGATACTGCCCTGGTTCTATAGACACACATAGAATTAATGGACATTATATATAGATAGTGCCCTGGTTCTATAGACACACATAGAATAAATGGACATTATATATAGATAGTGCCCTGGTTCTATAGATACACATAGAATAAATGGACATTATATATAGATAGCGCCCTGGTTCTATAGACACACATAGAATAAATGGACATTATATATAGATAGTGCCCTGGTTCTATAGACACAATTAGAATAAATGGACACTATATATAGATATGCCCTGGTCCTATAGAAACACATAGAATAAATGGACATTATATATAGACAGTGCCCTGGTCCTATAGAAACACATAGAATAAATGGACATTATATATAGATAGGGCCCTGGTTCTATAGACACACATAGAATAAATGGACATTATATATAGATACTGCCCTGGTTCTATAGACACACATAGAATTAATGGACATTATATATAGATAGTGCCCTGGTTCTAAAGACACACATAGAATAAATGTACACTATATATAGATAGCGCCCTGGTCCTATAGACACACAGAATATATGGACATTATATATAGATAGTGCCCTGGTCCTACAGAAACACATATAATAAATTGAAACTATATATAGATAGTGCCCTGATTCTATAGAAACACAGAGAATAAATGGACATTATATATAGATAGGGCCCTGGTTCTATAGAAACACATAGAATAAATGGACATTATATATAGATAGGGCCCTGGTCCTATAGAAACACATAGAATAGATGGACATTATATATAGATAATGACCTGGTTCTATAGAAACACATAGAATAAATGGACATTATATATAGATAGTGCCCTGGTTCTATAAACACACATAGAATAAATGGACACTATATATAGATAGGGTCCTATAGATACACATAGAATAAATGGACATTGTATATAGATAGTGCCCTGGTCCTATAGAAACACAGAATAAATGGACATTATATATAGAGAGGGCCCTGGTTCTATAGACACACATAGAATAAATGGACATTATATATAGATAGTGCCCTGGTTCTATAGACACACATATAATAAATGGACTATATATAGATAGGGCCCTGTCCTATAGAAACACATAGAATAAATGGACATTATATATAGACAGTGCCCTGGTCCTATAGAAACACATAGAATAAATGGACATTATATATAGATAGTGCCCTGGTTCTATAAACACACATAGAATAAATGGACACTATATATAGATAGGGTCCTATAGATACACATAGAATAAATGGACATTGTATATAGATAGTGCCCTGGTCCTATAGAAACACAGAATAAATGGACATTATATATAGAGAGGGCCCTGGTTCTATAGACACACATAGAATAAATGGACATTATATATAGATAGTGCTCTGGTTCTATAGACACACATATAATAAATGGACAATATATATAGATAGGGCCCTGTCCTATAGAAACACATAGAATAAATGGACATTATATATAGACAGTGCCCTGGTCCTATAGAAACACATAGAATAAATGGACATTATATATAGATAGGGCCCTGGTTCTATAGAAACACATAGAATAAATGGACATTATATATAGATAGTGCCCTGGTCCTACAGAAACACATAGAATAAATGGATATTATATAGAGATAGGGCCCTGGTCCTATAGAAACACATAGAATAGATGGACATTATATATAGATAATGACCTGGTTCTATAGAAACACATAGAATAAATGGACATTATATATAGATAGTGCCCTGGTCCTATAGACACACAGAATATATGGACATTATATATAGATAGTGCCCTGGTCCTACAGAAACACATATAATAAATTGAAACTATATATAGATAGTGCCCTGATTCTATAGAAACACAGAGAATAAATGGACATTATATATAGATAGGGCCCTGGTTCTATAGAAACACATAGAATAAATGGACATTATATATAGATAGGGCCCTGGTCCTATAGAAACACATAGAATAGATGGACATTATATATAGATAATGACCTGGTTCTATAGAAACACATAGAATAAATGTACATTATATATAGATGGTGCCCTGGTTCTATAAACACACATAGAATAAATGGACACTATATATAGATAGGGTCCTATAGATACACATAGAATAAATGGACATTGTATATAGATAGTGCCCTGGTCCTATAGAAACACAGAATAAATGGACATTATATATAGAGAGGGCCCTGGTTCTATAGACACACATAGAATAAATGGACATTATATATAGATAGTGCCCTGGTTCTATAGACACACATATAATAAATGGACAATATATATAGATAGGGCCCTGTCCTATAGAAACACATAGAATAAATGGACATTATATATAGACAGTGCCCTGGTCCTATAGAAACACATAGAATAAGTGGACATTATATATAGATAGGGCCCTGGTTCTATAGAAACACATAGAATAAATGGACATTATATATAGATAGTGCCCTGGTCCTACAGAAACACATAGAATAAATGGATATTATATAGAGATAGTGCCCTGGTTCTATAGAAACACATAGAATAAATGGAGATTATATATAGATAGTGCCCTGGTTCTATAGAAACACATATAATAAATGGACATTATATATAGATAGTGCCCTGGTTCTATAGACACACATAGAATAAATGGACACTATATATAGATAGGGCCCTGGTCCTATAGAAACACATAGAATAAATGGACATTATATATAGATAGTGCCCTGGTTCTATAGAAACACATAGAATAAAAGGACATTATATATAGATAGGGCCCTGGTCCTATAGAAACACATAGAATAAATTGACATTACATATAGATAGTGCCCTGGTTCTATAGAAACACATAGAATAAATGGACATTATATATAGATAGTGCCCTGGTTCTATAGAAACACATAGAATAAATGGACATTATATATAGATAGTGCCCTGGTTCTATAGAAACACATAGAATAAATGGACATTATACATAGATAGTGCCCTGGTCCTATAGAAACACATAGAATAAATGGACATTATATATAGAGAGGGCCCTGGTTCTATAGAAACACATAGAATAAATGGACATTATATATAGATAGTGCCCTGGTTCTATAGACACACATAGAATAAATGGACATTATATATAGATAGGGCCCTGGAACTATAGAAACACATAGAATAAATGGACATTATATATAGATAGTGCCCTGGTTCTATAGAAACACATAGAATAAATGGACACTATATATAGATGGGGCCCTGGTCCTATAGAAACACATAGAATAAATGGACATTATATTCTATGATAGTGCCCTGGTCCTATAGAAACACATAGAATAAATGGACATTATATATAGAGAAGGCCCTGGTTCTATAGACACACATAGAATAAATGGACACTATATATAGATAGGGCCCTGGTCCTATAGAAACACATAGAATAAATGGACATTATATATAGATAGGGCCCTGGTTCTATAGACAAACATAGAATAAATGGACATTATATATAGATACTGCCCTGGTTCTATAGACACACATAGAATTAATGGACATTATATATAGATAGGGCCCTGGTTCTATAGAAACACATAGAATAAATGGACATTATATATAGATAGTGCCCTGGTTCTATAGATACACATAGAATAAATGGTCATTATATATAGATAGTGCCCTGGTTCTATAGACACAAATAGAATAAATGGACATTATATATAGATAGGGCCCTGGTTCTAAAGACACACATAGAATAAATGTACACTATATATAGATAGCACCCTGGTCCTATAGACACACAGAATATATGGACATTATATATAGATAGTGCCCTGGTCCTACAGAAACACATAGAATAAATTGAAACTATATATAGATAGTGCCCTGATTCTATAGAAACACAGAGAATAAATGGACATTATATATAGATAGGGCCCTGGTTCTATAGAAACACATAGAATAAATGGACATTATATATAGATAGTGCCCTGGTCCTATAGAAACACATAGAATAAATGGAGATTATATATAGATAATGCCCTGGTTCTATAGAAACACATAGAATAAATGGACATTATATATAGATAGTGCCCTGGTCCTATAGAAACACATAGAATAAATGGACATAATATATATATAGATAGTGCCCTGGTCCTATAGAAACACATAGAATAAATGGACATTAGATATAGATAGGGCCCTGGTCCTATAGAAACACATAGAATAGATGGAGATTATATATAGATAATGCCCTGGTTCTATAGAAACACATAGAATAAATGGACATTATATATAGATAGTGCCCTGGTTCTATAAATACACATAGAATAAATGGACATTATATATAGATAGTGCCCTGGTCCTATAGAAACACATATAATAAATGGACATTATATATAGAGAGGGCCCTGGTTCTATAGAAACACATAGAATAAATGGACATTATATATAGATAGTGCCCTGGTTCTATAGACACACATATAATAAATGGACAATATATATAGATAGGGCCCTGGTCCTATAGAAACACATAGAATAAATGGACATTATATATAGACAGTGCCCTGATCCTATAGAAACACATAGAATAAATGGACATTATATATAGATAGGGCCCTGGTTCTATAGAAACACATAGAATAAATGGACATTATATATAGATAGTGCCCTGGTCCTATAGAAACACATAGAATAAATGGACATTATATAGAGATAGTGCCCTGGTTCTATAAAAAAACATAGAATAAATGGAGATTATATATAGATAGTGCCCTGGTTCTATAGAAACACATATAATAAATGGACATTATATATATATAGTGCCCTGGTTCTATAGACACACATAGAATAAATGGACACTATATATAGATAGGGCCCTGGTCCTATAGAAACACATAGAATAAATGGACATTATATATAGACAGTGCCCTGGTCCTATAGAAACACATAGAATAAATGGACATTATATATAGATAGTGCCCTGGTTCTATAGACACACATAGAATAAATGGACATTATATATAGATAGTGCCCTGGTTCTATAGAAACACATAGAATAAATGGACATTATATATAGATAGTGCCCTGGTTCTATAGAAACACATAGAATAAATGGAGATTATATATAGATAGTGCCCTGGTCCTATAGAAACACAAAGAATAAGTGGAGATTATATATAGATAGTGCCCTGGTTCTATAGAAACACATAGAATAAATGGAGATTATATATAGATAGTGCCCTGGTCCTATAGAAACACATAGAATAAGTGGAGATTATATATACATAGTGCCCTGGTTCTATAGAAACACATATAATAAATGGACATGATATAGATAGTACCCTGGTCCTATAGAAACACATAGAATAAATTGACATTCTATATAGATAGTGCCCTGGTTCTATAGAAACACATAAAATAAATGGAGATTATATATAGATAGGGCCCTGGTCCTATAGAAACACATAGAATAAATGGACATTATATATAGACAGTGCCCTGGTCCTATAGAAACACATAGAATAAATGGACATTATATATAGACAGTGCCCTGGTCCTATAGAAACACATAGAATAAATGGACATTATATATAGACAGTGCCCTGGTCCTATAGAAACACATAGAATCAATGGACATTATATATAGATAGGGCCCTGGTTCTATAGAAACACATAGAATGAATGGATATTATATATAGACAGTGCCCTGGTTCTATAGACACACATAGAATAAATGGACATTATATATAGATAGGGCCCTGGTTCTATAGAAACACATAGAATAAATGGACATTATATATAGGTAGGGCCCTGGTCCTATAGAAACACATAGAATAAATGGACATTGTATATAGACAGTGCCCTGGTCCTATAGAAACACATAGAATAAATGGACATTATATATAGATAGTGCCCTGGTCCTATAGAAACACATAGAATAAATGGACATTATATATAGACAGTGCCCTGGTCCTATAGAAACACATAGAATAAATGGACATTATATATAGATAGTGCCCTGGTTCTATAGACACACATAGAATAAATGGACATTATATATAGAGAGGGCCCTGGTCCTATAGAAACACATAGAATAAATGGACATTATATATAGACAGTGCCCTGGTTCTATAGAAACAAATATAATAAATGGACATTATATATAGATAGTGCCCTGGTCCTATAGAAACACATAGAATAAATGGACATTATATATAGAGAGGGCCCTGGTTCTATAGAAACACATAGAATAAATGGACATTATATATAGATAGTGCCCTGGTTCTATAGAAACACATAGAATAAATGGAGATTATATATAGATAGTGCCCTGGTCCTATAGAAACACTTAGAATAAGTGGAGATAATATATAGATAGTGCCCTGGTTCTATAGAAACACAGAGAATAAATGGACATTATATATAGATAGGGCCCTGGTTCTATAGAAACACATAGAATAAATGGACATTATATATAGATAGTGCCCTGGTCCTATAGAAACACATAGAATAAGTGGAGATTATATATACATAGTGCCCTGGTTCTATAGAAACACATAGAATAAATGGAAATTATATATAGAGAGGGCCCTGGTCCTATAGAAACACATAGAATAAATGGAGATTATATATAGATAGGGCCCTGGTCCTATAGAAACACATATAATAAATGGACATTATATATAGATAGTGCCCTGGTCCTATAGAAACACATATAATAAATGGACATTATATATAGATAGTGCCCTGGTCCTATAGAAACACATAGAATAAATGGACATTATATATAGACAGTGCCCTGGTCCTATAGAAACACATAGAATAAATGGACATTATATATAGATAGTGCCCTGGTTCTATAGACACACATAGAATAAATGGACATTATATATAGATAGTGCCCTGGTTCTATAGAAACACATAGAATAAATGGACATTATATATAGATAGTGCCCTGGTTCTATAGAAACACATAGAATAAATGGAGATTATATATAGATAGTGCCCTGGTCCTATAGAAACACAAAGAATAAGTGGAGATTATATATAGATAGTGCCCTGGTCCTATAGAAACACATAGAATAAATGGACATAATATATATATAGATAGTGCCCTGGTCCTATAGAAACACATAGAATAAATGGACATTAGATATAGATAGGGCCCTGGTCCTATAGAAACACATAGAATAGATGGAGATTATATATAGATAATGCCCTGGTTCTATAGAAACACATAGAATAAATGGACATTATATATAGATAGTGCCCTGGTTCTATAAATACACATAGAATAAATGGACATTATATATAGATAGTGCCCTGGTCCTATAGAAACACATATAATAAATGGACATTATATATAGAGAGGGCCCTGGTTCTATAGAAACACATAGAATAAATGGACATTATATATAGATAGTGCCCTGGTTCTATAGATACACATAGAATAAATGGACATTATATATAGATAGCGCCCTGGTCCTATAGAAACACATAGAATAAATGGACATTATATATAGACAGTGCCCTGGTCCTATAGAAACACATAGAATAAATGGACATTATATATAGATAGGGCCCTGGTTCTATAGACACACATAGAATAAATGGACATTATATATAGATACTGCCCTGGTTCTATAGACACACATAGAATTAATGGACATTATATATAGATAGTGCCCTGGTTCTAAAGACACACATAGAATAAATGTACACTATATATAGATAGCGCCCTGGTCCTATAGACACACAGAATATATGGACATTATATATAGATAGTGCCCTGGTCCTACAGAAACACATATAATAAATTGAAACTATATATAGATAGTGCCCTGATTCTATAGAAACACAGAGAATAAATGGACATTATATATAGATAGGGCCCTGGTTCTATAGAAACACATAGAATAAATGGACATTATATATAGATAGGGCCCTGGTCCTATAGAAACACATAGAATAGATGGACATTATATATAGATAATGACCTGGTTCTATAGAAACACATAGAATAAATGGACATTATATATAGATAGTGCCCTGGTTCTATAAACACACATAGAATAAATGGACACTATATATAGATAGGGTCCTATAGATACACATAGAATAAATGGACATTGTATATAGATAGTGCCCTGGTCCTATAGAAACACAGAATAAATGGACATTATATATAGAGAGGGCCCTGGTTCTATAGACACACATAGAATAAATGGACATTATATATAGATAGTGCCCTGGTTCTATAGACACACATATAATAAATGGACTATATATAGATAGGGCCCTGTCCTATAGAAACACATAGAATAAATGGACATTATATATAGACAGTGCCCTGGTCCTATAGAAACACATAGAATAAATGGACATTATATATAGATAGTGCCCTGGTTCTATAAACACACATAGAATAAATGGACACTATATATAGATAGGGTCCTATAGATACACATAGAATAAATGGACATTGTATATAGATAGTGCCCTGGTCCTATAGAAACACAGAATAAATGGACATTATATATAGAGAGGGCCCTGGTTCTATAGACACACATAGAATAAATGGACATTATATATAGATAGTGCTCTGGTTCTATAGACACACATATAATAAATGGACAATATATATAGATAGGGCCCTGTCCTATAGAAACACATAGAATAAATGGACATTATATATAGACAGTGCCCTGGTCCTATAGAAACACATAGAATAAATGGACATTATATATAGATAGGGCCCTGGTTCTATAGAAACACATAGAATAAATGGACATTATATATAGATAGTGCCCTGGTCCTACAGAAACACATAGAATAAATGGATATTATATAGAGATAGGGCCCTGGTCCTATAGAAACACATAGAATAGATGGACATTATATATAGATAATGACCTGGTTCTATAGAAACACATAGAATAAATGGACATTATATATAGATAGTGCCCTGGTCCTATAGACACACAGAATATATGGACATTATATATAGATAGTGCCCTGGTCCTACAGAAACACATATAATAAATTGAAACTATATATAGATAGTGCCCTGATTCTATAGAAACACAGAGAATAAATGGACATTATATATAGATAGGGCCCTGGTTCTATAGAAACACATAGAATAAATGGACATTATATATAGATAGGGCCCTGGTCCTATAGAAACACATAGAATAGATGGACATTATATATAGATAATGACCTGGTTCTATAGAAACACATAGAATAAATGTACATTATATATAGATGGTGCCCTGGTTCTATAAACACACATAGAATAAATGGACACTATATATAGATAGGGTCCTATAGATACACATAGAATAAATGGACATTGTATATAGATAGTGCCCTGGTCCTATAGAAACACAGAATAAATGGACATTATATATAGAGAGGGCCCTGGTTCTATAGACACACATAGAATAAATGGACATTATATATAGATAGTGCCCTGGTTCTATAGACACACATATAATAAATGGACAATATATATAGATAGGGCCCTGTCCTATAGAAACACATAGAATAAATGGACATTATATATAGACAGTGCCCTGGTCCTATAGAAACACATAGAATAAGTGGACATTATATATAGATAGGGCCCTGGTTCTATAGAAACACATAGAATAAATGGACATTATATATAGATAGTGCCCTGGTCCTACAGAAACACATAGAATAAATGGATATTATATAGAGATAGTGCCCTGGTTCTATAGAAACACATAGAATAAATGGAGATTATATATAGATAGTGCCCTGGTTCTATAGAAACACATATAATAAATGGACATTATATATAGATAGTGCCCTGGTTCTATAGACACACATAGAATAAATGGACACTATATATAGATAGGGCCCTGGTCCTATAGAAACACATAGAATAAATGGACATTATATATAGATAGTGCCCTGGTTCTATAGAAACACATAGAATAAAAGGACATTATATATAGATAGGGCCCTGGTCCTATAGAAACACATAGAATAAATTGACATTACATATAGATAGTGCCCTGGTTCTATAGAAACACATAGAATAAATGGACATTATATATAGATAGTGCCCTGGTTCTATAGAAACACATAGAATAAATGGACATTATATATAGATAGTGCCCTGGTTCTATAGAAACACATAGAATAAATGGACATTATACATAGATAGTGCCCTGGTCCTATAGAAACACATAGAATAAATGGACATTATATATAGAGAGGGCCCTGGTTCTATAGAAACACATAGAATAAATGGACATTATATATAGATAGTGCCCTGGTTCTATAGACACACATAGAATAAATGGACATTATATATAGATAGGGCCCTGGAACTATAGAAACACATAGAATAAATGGACATTATATATAGATAGTGCCCTGGTTCTATAGAAACACATAGAATAAATGGACACTATATATAGATGGGGCCCTGGTCCTATAGAAACACATAGAATAAATGGACATTATATTCTATGATAGTGCCCTGGTCCTATAGAAACACATAGAATAAATGGACATTATATATAGAGAAGGCCCTGGTTCTATAGACACACATAGAATAAATGGACACTATATATAGATAGGGCCCTGGTCCTATAGAAACACATAGAATAAATGGACATTATATATAGATAGGGCCCTGGTTCTATAGACAAACATAGAATAAATGGACATTATATATAGATACTGCCCTGGTTCTATAGACACACATAGAATTAATGGACATTATATATAGATAGGGCCCTGGTTCTATAGAAACACATAGAATAAATGGACATTATATATAGATAGTGCCCTGGTTCTATAGATACACATAGAATAAATGGTCATTATATATAGATAGTGCCCTGGTTCTATAGACACAAATAGAATAAATGGACATTATATATAGATAGGGCCCTGGTTCTAAAGACACACATAGAATAAATGTACACTATATATAGATAGCACCCTGGTCCTATAGACACACAGAATATATGGACATTATATATAGATAGTGCCCTGGTCCTACAGAAACACATAGAATAAATTGAAACTATATATAGATAGTGCCCTGATTCTATAGAAACACAGAGAATAAATGGACATTATATATAGATAGGGCCCTGGTTCTATAGAAACACATAGAATAAATGGACATTATATATAGATAGTGCCCTGGTCCTATAGAAACACATAGAATAAATGGAGATTATATATAGATAATGCCCTGGTTCTATAGAAACACATAGAATAAATGGACATTATATATAGATAGTGCCCTGGTCCTATAGAAACACATAGAATAAATGGACATAATATATATATAGATAGTGCCCTGGTCCTATAGAAACACATAGAATAAATGGACATTAGATATAGATAGGGCCCTGGTCCTATAGAAACACATAGAATAGATGGAGATTATATATAGATAATGCCCTGGTTCTATAGAAACACATAGAATAAATGGACATTATATATAGATAGTGCCCTGGTTCTATAAATACACATAGAATAAATGGACATTATATATAGATAGTGCCCTGGTCCTATAGAAACACATATAATAAATGGACATTATATATAGAGAGGGCCCTGGTTCTATAGAAACACATAGAATAAATGGACATTATATATAGATAGTGCCCTGGTTCTATAGACACACATATAATAAATGGACAATATATATAGATAGGGCCCTGGTCCTATAGAAACACATAGAATAAATGGACATTATATATAGACAGTGCCCTGATCCTATAGAAACACATAGAATAAATGGACATTATATATAGATAGGGCCCTGGTTCTATAGAAACACATAGAATAAATGGACATTATATATAGATAGTGCCCTGGTCCTATAGAAACACATAGAATAAATGGACATTATATAGAGATAGTGCCCTGGTTCTATAAAAAAACATAGAATAAATGGAGATTATATATAGATAGTGCCCTGGTTCTATAGAAACACATATAATAAATGGACATTATATATATATAGTGCCCTGGTTCTATAGACACACATAGAATAAATGGACACTATATATAGATAGGGCCCTGGTCCTATAGAAACACATAGAATAAATGGACATTATATATAGACAGTGCCCTGGTCCTATAGAAACACATAGAATAAATGGACATTATATATAGATAGTGCCCTGGTTCTATAGACACACATAGAATAAATGGACATTATATATAGATAGTGCCCTGGTTCTATAGAAACACATAGAATAAATGGACATTATATATAGATAGTGCCCTGGTTCTATAGAAACACATAGAATAAATGGAGATTATATATAGATAGTGCCCTGGTCCTATAGAAACACAAAGAATAAGTGGAGATTATATATAGATAGTGCCCTGGTTCTATAGAAACACATAGAATAAATGGAGATTATATATAGATAGTGCCCTGGTCCTATAGAAACACATAGAATAAGTGGAGATTATATATACATAGTGCCCTGGTTCTATAGAAACACATATAATAAATGGACATGATATAGATAGTACCCTGGTCCTATAGAAACACATAGAATAAATTGACATTCTATATAGATAGTGCCCTGGTTCTATAGAAACACATAAAATAAATGGAGATTATATATAGATAGGGCCCTGGTCCTATAGAAACACATAGAATAAATGGACATTATATATAGACAGTGCCCTGGTCCTATAGAAACACATAGAATAAATGGACATTATATATAGACAGTGCCCTGGTCCTATAGAAACACATAGAATAAATGGACATTATATATAGACAGTGCCCTGGTCCTATAGAAACACATAGAATCAATGGACATTATATATAGATAGGGCCCTGGTTCTATAGAAACACATAGAATGAATGGATATTATATATAGACAGTGCCCTGGTTCTATAGACACACATAGAATAAATGGACATTATATATAGATAGGGCCCTGGTTCTATAGAAACACATAGAATAAATGGACATTATATATAGGTAGGGCCCTGGTCCTATAGAAACACATAGAATAAATGGACATTGTATATAGACAGTGCCCTGGTCCTATAGAAACACATAGAATAAATGGACATTATATATAGATAGTGCCCTGGTCCTATAGAAACACATAGAATAAATGGACATTATATATAGACAGTGCCCTGGTCCTATAGAAACACATAGAATAAATGGACATTATATATAGATAGTGCCCTGGTTCTATAGACACACATAGAATAAATGGACATTATATATAGAGAGGGCCCTGGTCCTATAGAAACACATAGAATAAATGGACATTATATATAGACAGTGCCCTGGTTCTATAGAAACAAATATAATAAATGGACATTATATATAGATAGTGCCCTGGTCCTATAGAAACACATAGAATAAATGGACATTATATATAGAGAGGGCCCTGGTTCTATAGAAACACATAGAATAAATGGACATTATATATAGATAGGGCCCTGGTCCTATAGAAACACATAGAATAAATGGACATTATATATAGACAGTGCCCTGATCCTATAGAAACACATAGAATAAATGGACATTATATATAGATAGGGCCCTGGTTCTATAGAAACACATAGAATAAATGGACATTATATATAGATAGTGCCCTGGTCCTATAGAAACACATAGAATAAATGGACATTATATAGAGATAGTGCCCTGGTTCTATAAAAAAACATAGAATAAATGGAGATTATATATAGATAGTGCCCTGGTTCTATAGAAACACATATAATAAATGGACATTATATATATATAGTGCCCTGGTTCTATAGACACACATAGAATAAATGGACACTATATATAGATAGGGCCCTGGTCCTATAGAAACACATAGAATAAATGGACATTATATATAGACAGTGCCCTGGTCCTATAGAAACACATAGAATAAATGGACATTATATATAGATAGTGCCCTGGTTCTATAGACACACATAGAATAAATGGACATTATATATAGATAGTGCCCTGGTTCTATAGAAACACATAGAATAAATGGACATTATATATAGATAGTGCCCTGGTTCTATAGAAACACATAGAATAAATGGAGATTATATATAGATAGTGCCCTGGTCCTATAGAAACACAAAGAATAAGTGGAGATTATATATAGATAGTGCCCTGGTTCTATAGAAACACATAGAATAAATGGAGATTATATATAGATAGTGCCCTGGTCCTATAGAAACACATAGAATAAGTGGAGATTATATATACATAGTGCCCTGGTTCTATAGAAACACATATAATAAATGGACATGATATAGATAGTACCCTGGTCCTATAGAAACACATAGAATAAATTGACATTCTATATAGATAGTGCCCTGGTTCTATAGAAACACATAAAATAAATGGAGATTATATATAGATAGGGCCCTGGTCCTATAGAAACACATAGAATAAATGGACATTATATATAGACAGTGCCCTGGTCCTATAGAAACACATAGAATAAATGGACATTATATATAGACAGTGCCCTGGTCCTATAGAAACACATAGAATAAATGGACATTATATATAGACAGTGCCCTGGTCCTATAGAAACACATAGAATCAATGGACATTATATATAGATAGGGCCCTGGTTCTATAGAAACACATAGAATGAATGGATATTATATATAGACAGTGCCCTGGTTCTATAGACACACATAGAATAAATGGACATTATATATAGATAGGGCCCTGGTTCTATAGAAACACATAGAATAAATGGACATTATATATAGGTAGGGCCCTGGTCCTATAGAAACACATAGAATAAATGGACATTGTATATAGACAGTGCCCTGGTCCTATAGAAACACATAGAATAAATGGACATTATATATAGATAGTGCCCTGGTCCTATAGAAACACATAGAATAAATGGACATTATATATAGACAGTGCCCTGGTCCTATAGAAACACATAGAATAAATGGACATTATATATAGATAGTGCCCTGGTTCTATAGACACACATAGAATAAATGGACATTATATATAGAGAGGGCCCTGGTCCTATAGAAACACATAGAATAAATGGACATTATATATAGACAGTGCCCTGGTTCTATAGAAACAAATATAATAAATGGACATTATATATAGATAGTGCCCTGGTCCTATAGAAACACATAGAATAAATGGACATTATATATAGAGAGGGCCCTGGTTCTATAGAAACACATAGAATGAATGGATATTATATATAGACAGTGCCCTGGTTCTATAGACACACATAGAATAAATGGACATTATATATAGATAGGGCCCTGGTTCTATAGAAACACATAGAATAAATGGACATTATATATAGGTAGGGCCCTGGTCCTATAGAAACACATAGAATAAATGGACATTGTATATAGACAGTGCCCTGGTCCTATAGAAACACATAGAATAAATGGACATTATATATAGATAGTGCCCTGGTCCTATAGAAACACATAGAATAAATGGACATTATATATAGACAGTGCCCTGGTCCTATAGAAACACATAGAATAAATGGACATTATATATAGATAGTGCCCTGGTTCTATAGACACACATAGAATAAATGGACATTATATATAGAGAGGGCCCTGGTCCTATAGAAACACATAGAATAAATGGACATTATATATAGACAGTGCCCTGGTTCTATAGAAACAAATATAATAAATGGACATTATATATAGATAGTGCCCTGGTCCTATAGAAACACATAGAATAAATGGACATTATATATAGAGAGGGCCCTGGTTCTATAGAAACACATAGAATAAATGGACATTATATATAGATAGTGCCCTGGTTCTATAGAAACACATAGAATAAATGGAGATTATATATAGATAGTGCCCTGGTCCTATAGAAACACTTAGAATAAGTGGAGATAATATATAGATAGTGCCCTGGTTCTATAGAAACACAGAGAATAAATGGACATTATATATAGATAGGGCCCTGGTTCTATAGAAACACATAGAATAAATGGACATTATATATAGATAGTGCCCTGGTCCTATAGAAACACATAGAATAAGTGGAGATTATATATACATAGTGCCCTGGTTCTATAGAAACACATAGAATAAATGGAAATTATATATAGAGAGGGCCCTGGTCCTATAGAAACACATAGAATAAATGGAGATTATATATAGATAGGGCCCTGGTCCTATAGAAACACATATAATAAATGGACATTATATATAGATAGTGCCCTGGTCCTATAGAAACACATATAATAAATGGACATTATATATAGATAGTGCCCTGGTCCTATAGAAACACATAGAATAAATGGACATTATATATAGACAGTGCCCTGGTCCTATAGAAACACATAGAATAAATGGACATTATATATAGATAGTGCCCTGGTTCTATAGACACACATAGAATAAATGGACATTATATATAGATAGTGCCCTGGTTCTATAGAAACACATAGAATAAATGGACATTATATATAGATAGTGCCCTGGTTCTATAGAAACACATAGAATAAATGGAGATTATATATAGATAGTGCCCTGGTCCTATAGAAACACAAAGAATAAGTGGAGATTATATATAGATAGTGCCCTGGTCCTATAGAAACACATAGAATAAATGGACATAATATATATATAGATAGTGCCCTGGTCCTATAGAAACACATAGAATAAATGGACATTAGATATAGATAGGGCCCTGGTCCTATAGAAACACATAGAATAGATGGAGATTATATATAGATAATGCCCTGGTTCTATAGAAACACATAGAATAAATGGACATTATATATAGATAGTGCCCTGGTTCTATAAATACACATAGAATAAATGGACATTATATATAGATAGTGCCCTGGTCCTATAGAAACACATATAATAAATGGACATTATATATAGAGAGGGCCCTGGTTCTATAGAAACACATAGAATAAATGGACATTATATATAGATAGTGCCCTGGTTCTATAGACACACATATAATAAATGGACAATATATATAGATAGGGCCCTGGTCCTATAGAAACACATAGAATAAATGGACATTATATATAGACAGTGCCCTGGTCCTATAGAAACACATAGAATAAATGGACATTATATATAGATAGGGCCCTGGTTCTATAGAAACACATAGAATAAATGGACATTATATATAGATAGTGCCCTGGTCCTATAGAAACACATAGAATAAATGGACATTATATAGAGATAGTGCCCTGGTTCTATAAAAAAACATAGAATAAATGGAGATTATATATAGATAGTGCCCTGGTTCTATAGAAACACATATAATAAATGGACATTATATATATATAGTGCCCTGGTTCTATAGACACACATAGAATAAATGGACACTATATATAGATAGGGCCCTGGTCCTATAGACACACATAGAATAAATGGACATTATATATAGACAGTGCCCTGGTCCTATAGAAACACATAGAATAAATGGACATTATATATAGATAGTGCCCTGGTTCTATAGACACACATAGAATAAATGGACATTATATATAGATAGTGCCCTGGTTCTATAGAAACACATAGAATAAATGGACATTATATATAGATAGTGCCCTGGTTCTATAGAAACACATAGAATAAATGGAGATTATATATAGATAGTGCCCTGGTCCTATAGAAACACATATAATAAATGGACATTATATATAGAGAGGGCCCTGGTTCTATAGAAACACATAGAATAAATGGACATTATATATAGATAGTGCCCTGGTTCTATAGACACACATATAATAAATGGACAATATATATAGATAGGGCCCTGGTCCTATAGAAACACATAGAATAAATGGACATTATATATAGACAGTGCCCTGGTCCTATAGAAACACATAGAATAAATGGACATTATATATAGATAGGGCCCTGGTTCTATAGAAACACATAGAATAAATGGACATTATATATAGATAGTGCCCTGGTCCTATAGAAACACATAGAATAAATGGACATTATATAGAGATAGTGCCCTGGTTCTATAAAAAAACATAGAATAAATGGAGATTATATATAGATAGTGCCCTGGTTCTATAGAAACACATATAATAAATGGACATTATATATATATAGTGCCCTGGTTCTATAGACACACATAGAATAAATGGACACTATATATAGATAGGGCCCTGGTCCTATAGACACACATAGAATAAATGGACATTATATATAGACAGTGCCCTGGTCCTATAGAAACACATAGAATAAATGGACATTATATATAGATAGTGCCCTGGTTCTATAGACACACATAGAATAAATGGACATTATATATAGATAGTGCCCTGGTTCTATAGAAACACATAGAATAAATGGACATTATATATAGATAGTGCCCTGGTTCTATAGAAACACATAGAATAAATGGAGATTATATATAGATAGTGCCCTGGTCCTATAGAAACACAAAGAATAAGTGGAGATTATATATAGATAGTGCCCTGGTTCTATAGAAACACATAGAATAAATGGAGATTATATATAGATAGTGCCCTGGTCCTATAGAAACACATAGAATAAGTGGAGATTATATATACATAGTGCCCTGGTTCTATAGAAACACATATAATAAATGGACATGATATAGATAGTACCCTGGTCCTATAGAAACACATAGAATAAATTGACATTCTATATAGATAGTGCCCTGGTTCTATAGAAACACATAAAATAAATGGAGATTATATATAGATAGGGCCCTGGTCCTATAGAAACACATAGAATAAATGGACATTATATATAGACAGTGCCCTGGTCCTATAGAAACACATAGAATAAATGGACATTATATATAGACAGTGCCCTGGTCCTATAGAAACACATAGAATAAATGGACATTATATATAGACAGTGCCCTGGTCCTATAGAAACACATAGAATCAATGGACATTATATATAGATAGGGCCCTGGTTCTATAGAAACACATAGAATGAATGGATATTATATATAGACAGTGCCCTGGTTCTATAGACACACATAGAATAAATGGACATTATATATAGATAGGGCCCTGGTTCTATAGAAACACATAGAATAAATGGACATTATATATAGGTAGGGCCCTGGTCCTATAGAAACACATAGAATAAATGGATATTATATATAGACAGTGCCCTGGTCCTATAGAAACACATAGAATAAATGGACATTATATATAGATAGTGCCCTGGTCCTATAGAAACACATAGAATAAATGGACATTATATATAGACAGTGCCCTGGTCCTATAGAAACACATAGAATAAATGGACATTATATATAGATAGTGCCCTGGTTCTATAGACACACATAGAATAAATGGACATTATATATAGAGAGGGCCCTGGTCCTATAGAAACACATAGAATAAATGGACATTATATATAGACAGTGCCCTGGTTCTATAGAAACAAATATAATAAATGGACATTATATATAGATAGTGCCCTGGTCCTATAGAAACACATAGAATAAATGGACATTATATATAGAGAGGGCCCTGGTTCTATAGAAACACATAGAATAAATGGACATTATATATAGATAGTGCCCTGGTTCTATAGAAACACATAGAATAAATGGAGATTATATATAGATAGTGCCCTGGTCCTATAGAAACACTTAGAATAAGTGGAGATAATATATAGATAGTGCCCTGGTTCTATAGAAACACAGAGAATAAATGGACATTATATATAGATAGGGCCCTGGTTCTATAGAAACACATAGAATAAATGGACATTATATATAGATAGTGCCCTGGTCCTATAGAAACACATAGAATAAGTGGAGATTATATATACATAGTGCCCTGGTTCTATAGAAACACATAGAATAAATGGAAATTATATATAGAGAGGGCCCTGGTCCTATAGAAACACATAGAATAAATGGAGATTATATATAGATAGGGCCCTGGTCCTATAGAAACACATATAATAAATGGACATTATATATAGATAGTGCCCTGGTCCTATAGAAACACATATAATAAATGGACATTATATATAGATAGTGCCCTGGTCCTATAGAAACACATAGAATAAATGGACATTATATATAGACAGTGCCCTGGTCCTATAGAAACACATAGAATAAATTGACATTATATATAGATAGGGCCCTGGTTCTATAGAAACACATAGAATGAATGGATATTATATATAGACAGTGCCCTGGTTCTATAGACACACATAGAATAAATGGACATTATATATAGATAGGGCCCTGGTTCTATAGAAACACATAGAATAAATGGACATTATATATAGATAGGGCCCTGGTCCTATAGAAACACATAGAATAAATGGACATTATATATAGACAGTGCCCTGGTCCTATAGAAACACATAGAATAAATGGACATTATATATAGACAGTGCCCTGGTCCTATAGAAACACGTAGAATAAATGGACATTATATATAGATAGTGCCCTGGTTCTATAGACACACATAGAATAAATGGACATTATATATAGAGAGGGCCCTGGTCCTATAGAAACACATAGAATAAATGGACATTATATATAGACAGTGCCCTGGTTCTATAGAAACACATATAATAAATGGACATTATATATAGATAGTGCCCTGGTTCTATAGAAACACATAGAATAAATGGACATTATATATAGAGAGGGCCCTGGTCCTATAGAAACACATAGAATAAATGGACATTATATATAGACAGTGCCCTGGTCCTATAGAAACACATAGAATAAATGGACATTATATATAGATAGTGCCCTGGTTCTATAGACACACATAGAATAAATGGACATTATATATAGAGAGGGCCCTGGTCCTATAGAAACACATAGAATAAATGGACATTATATATAGACAGTGCCCTGGTTCTATAGAAACACATATAATAAATGGACATTATATATAGATAGTGCCCTGGTTCTATAGAAACACATAGAATAAATGGACATTATATATAGATAGTGCCCTGGTCCTATAGAAACACAAAGAATAAGTGGAGATTATATATAGATAGTGCCCTGGTTCTATAGAAACACATAGAATAAATGGAGATTATATATAGATAGTGCCCTGGTCCTATAGAAACACTTAGAATAAGTGGAGATTATATATAGATAGTGCCCTGGTTCTATAGAAACACATAGAATAAATGGACATTATATATAGATAGTTCCCTGGTTCTATAGAAACACATAGAATAAATGGACATTATATATAGATAGTGCCCTGGTTCTAAAGAAACACATAGAATAAAAGGACATTATATATAGATAGGGCCCTGGTCCTATAGAAACACATAGAATGAATTGACATTACATATAGATAGTGCCCTGGTTCTATAGAAACACATAGAATAAATGGACATTATATATAGATAGTGCCCTGGTTCTATAGAAACACATAGAATAAATGGACATTATATATAGATAGTGCCCTGGTTCTATAGAAACACATAGAATAAATGGACATTATATATAGATAGTGCCCTGGTCCTATAGAAACACATAGAATAAATGGACATTATATATAGAGAGGGCCCTGGTTCTATAGAAACACATAGAATAAATGGACATTATATATAGATAGTGCCCTGGTTCTATAGACACACATAGAATAAATGGACACTATATATAGATAGGGCCCTGGTCCTATAGAAACACATAGAATAAATGGACATTATATGTAGATAGTGCCCTGGTCCTATAGAAACACATAGAATAAATAGACATTATATATAGAGAGGGCCCTGGTTCTATAGAAACACATAGAATAAATGGAGATTATATATAGATAGGGCCCTGGTCCTATAGAAACACATAGAATAAATGGACATTATATATAGATAGTGCCCTGGTCCTATAGAAACACATAGAATAAATGGACATTATATATAGATAGTGCCCTGGTCCTATAGAAACACATAGAATAAATGGACATTATATATAGACAGTGCCCTGGTCCTATAGAAACACATAGAATAAATGGACATTATATATAGAGACGGCCCTGGTTCTATAGAAACACATAGAATAAATGGACATTATATATAGATAGTGCCCTGGTTCTATAGACACACATAGAATAAATGGACACTATATATAGATAGGGCCCTGGTCCTATAGAAACACATAGAATAAATGGACATTATATATAGAGAGGGCCCTGGTTCTATAGAAACACATAGAATAAATGGACATTATATATAGATAGTGCCCTGGTTCTATAGACACACATAGAAAAAATGGACACTATATATAGATAGGGCCCTGGTCCTATAGAAACACATAGAATAAATGGACATTATATATAGACAGTGCCCTGGTCCTATAGAAACACATAGAATAAATGGACATTATATATAGATAGGGCCCTGGTTCTATAGACACACATAGAATAAATGGACATTATATATAGATACTGCCCTGGTTCTATAGACACACATAGAATTAATGGACATTATATATAGATAGTGCCCTGGTTCTAAAGACACACATAGAATAAATGTACACTATATATAGATAGCACCCTGGTCCTATAGACACACAGAATATATGGACATTATATATAGATAGTGCCCTGGTCCTACAGAAACACATAGAATAAATTGAAACTATATATAGATAGTGCCCTGATTCTATAGAAACACAGAGAATAAATGGACATTATATATAGATAGTGCCCTGGTTCTATAGAAACACATAGAATAAATGGACATTATATATAGAGAGGGCCCTGGTCCTATAGAAACGTATAGAATAAATGGAGATTATATATAGATAGTGCCCTGGTTCTATAGACACACATAGAATAAATGGACATTATATATAGATAGGGCCCTGGTCCTATAGAAACACATAGAATAAATGGACATTATATATAGAGAGGGCCCTGGTCCTAGAGAAACACATAGAATAAATGGACATCATATATAGATAGTGCCCTGGTCCTATAGAAACACATAGAATAAATGGACATTATATATAGATAGTGCCCTGGTTCTATAGAAACACATAGAATAAATGGACATTATATATAGATAGTGCCCTGGTCCTATAGAAACACATAGAATAAATGGACATTATATATAGAGAGGGCCCTGGTCCTATAGACACACATAGAATAAATGGACATTATATATAGATAGTGCCCTGGTTCTATAGAAACACATAGAATAAATGGACATTATATATAGATAGTGCCCTGGTCCTATAGAAACACATAGAATAAATGGACATTATATATAGAGAGGGCCCTGGTCCTATAGAAACACATAGAATAAATGGAGATTATATATAGATAGTGCCCTGGTTCTATAGACACACATAGAATAAATGGACATTATATATAGAGAGGGCCCTGGTCCTATAGAAACACATAGAATAAATGGACATTATATATAGACAGTGCCCTGGTTCTATAGAAACACATATAATAAATGGACATTATATATAGATAGTGCCCTGGTTCTATAGAAACACATAGAATAAATGGACATTATATATAGAGAGGGCCCTGGTCCTATAGAAACACATAGAATAAATGGACATTATATATAGAGAGGGCCCTGGTCCTATAGAAACACATAGAATAAATGGACATTACATATAGACAGTGCCCTGGTCCTATAGAAACACATAGAATAAATGGACATTATATATAGATAGTGCCCTGGTTCTATAGACACACATAGAATAAATGGACATTATATATAGACAGTGCCTTGGTCCTATAGACACACAGAATATATGGACATTATATATAGATAGTGCCCTGGTCCTATAGAAACAGATAGAATAAATTGAAACTATATATAGATAGTGCCCTGGTCCTATAGAAACACATAGAATAAATGGACATTATATATAGATAGTGCCCTGGTTCTATAGAAACACATAGAATAAATGGACATTATATATAGATAGTGCCCTGGTTCTATAGAAACACATAGAATAAATGGACATTATATATAGATAGTGCCCTGGTTCTAAAGAAACACATAGAATAAAAGGACATTATATATAGAGAGGGCCCTGGTCCTATAGAAACACATAGAATAAATTGACATTACATATAGATAGTGCCCTGGTTCTATAGAAACACATAGAATAAATGGACATTATATATAGATAGTGCCCTGGTTCTATAGAAACACATAGAATAAATGGACATTATATATAGATAGTGCCCTGGTTCTATAGAAACACATAGAATAAATGGACATTATATATAGATAGTGCCCTGGTCCTATAGAAACACATAGAATAAATGGACATTATATATAGAGAGGGCCCTGGTTCTATAGAAACACATAGAATAAATGGACATTATATATAGATAGTGCCCTGGTTCTATAGACACACATAGAATAAATGGACACTATATATAGATAGGGCCCTGGTCCTATAGAAACACATAGAATAAATGGACATTATATGTAGATAGTGCCCTGGTCCTATAGAAACACATAGAATAAATAGACATTATATATAGAGAGGGCCCTGGTTCTATAGAAACACATAGAATAAATGGAGATTATATATAGATAGGGCCCTGGTCCTATAGAAACACATAGAATAAATGGACATTATATATAGATAGTGCCCTGGTCCTATAGAAACACATATAATACATGGACATTATATATAGATAGTGCCCTGGTCCTATAGAAACACATAGAATAAATGGACATTATATATAGACAGTGCCCTGGTCCTATAGAAACACATAGAATAAATGGACATTTTATATAGAGAGGGCCCTGGTTCTATAGAAACACATAGAATAAATGGACATTATATATAGATAGTGCCCTGGTTCTATAGACACACATAGAATAAATGGACACTATATATAGATAGGGCCCTGGTCCTATAGAAACACATAGAATAAATGGACATTATATATAGACAGTGCCCTGGTCCTATAGAAACACATAGAATAAATGGACATTATATATAGATAGGGCCCTGGTTCTATAGACACACATAGAATAAATGGACATTATATATAGATACTGCCCTGGTTCTATAGACACACATAGAATTAATGGACATTATATATAGATAGTGCCCTGGTTCTAAAGACACACATAGAATAAATGGACATTATATATAAATAGTTCCCTGGTTCTAAAGACACACATAGAATAAATGTACACTATATATAGATAGCACCCTGGTCCTATAGACACACAGAATATTTGGACATTATATATAGATAGTGCCCTGGTCCTACAGAAACACATAGAATAAATTGAAACTATATATAGATAGTGCCCTGATTCTATAGAAACACAGAGAATAAATGGACATTATATATAGATAGTGCCCTGGTTCTATAGAAACACATAGAATAAATGGACATTATATATAGAGAGGGCCCTGGTCCTATAGAAACATATAGAATAAATGGAGATTATATATAGATAGTGCCCTGGTTCTATAGACACACATAGAATAAATGGACATTATATATAGATAGGGCCCTGGTCCTATAGAAACACATAGAATAAATGGACATTATATATAGAGAGGGCCCTGGTCCTATAGAAACACATAGAATAAATGGACATCATATATAGATAGTGCCCTGGTCCTATAGAAACACATAGAATAAATGGACATTATATATAGATAGTGCCCTGGTTCTATAGAAACACATAGAATAAATGGACATTATATATAGATAGTGCCCTGGTCCTATAGAAACACATAGAATAAATGGACATTATATATAGAGAGGGCCCTGGTCCTATAGACACACATAGAATAAATGGACATTATATATAGATAGTGCCCTGGTTCTATAGAAACACATAGAATAAATGGACATTATATATAGATAGTGCCCTGGTCCTATAGAAACACATAGAATAAATGGACATTATATATAGAGAGGGCCCTGGTCCTATAGAAACACATAGAATAAATGGAGATTATATATAGATAGTGCCCTGGTTCTATAGACACACATAGAATAAATGGACATTATATATAGATAGGGCCCTGGTCCTATAGAAACACATAGAATAAATGGACATCATATATAGATAGTGCCCTGGTCCTATAGAAACACATAGAATAAATGGACATTATATATAGATAGTGCCCTGGTCCTATAGAAACACATAGAATAAATGGACATTATATATAGAGAGGGCCCTGGTCCTATAGACACACATAGAATAAATGGACATTATATATAGAGAGGGCCCTGGTCCTATAGACACACATAGAATAAATGGACATTATATATAGACAGTGCCCTGGTTCTATAGAAACACATAGAATAAATGGACATTATATATAGATAGTGCCCTGGTTCTATAGACACACATAGAATAAATGGACATTATATATAGATAGGGCCCTGGTCCTATAGAAACACATAGAATAAATGGACATTATATATAGATAGTGCCCTGGTTCTATAGACACACATAGAATAAATGGACATTATATATAGATAGTGCCCTGGTCCTATAGAAACACATAGAATAAATGGACATTATATATAGACAGTGCCCTGGTTCTATAGAAACACATAGAATAAATGGACATTATATATAGTTAGGGCCCTGGTTCTATAGACACACATAGAATAAATGGACATTATATATAGATAGGGCCCTGGTTCTATAGAAACACATAGAATAAATGGGCATTATATATAGATAGGGCCCTGGTTCTATAGAAACACATAGAATAAATGGACATTATATATAGATAGTGCCCTGGTCCTATAGACACACATAGAATAAATGGACATTATATATAGACAGTGCCCTGGTTCTATAGAAACACATAGAATAAATGGACATTATATATAGTTAGGGCCCTGGTTCTATAGACACACATAGAATAAATGGACATTATATATAGATAGGGCCCTGGTTCTATAGAAACACATAGAATAAATGGGCATTATATATAGATAGGGCCCTGGTTCTATAGAAACACATAGAATAAATTAAGATTTCACTTTGTAGTAATTACCATTAATTTATCCATCCAATCCCCAAACTGCTGTTTTTCTGGTGTTTATCAGTTGAGATTTGCAGACAGTCTTTCTATAGGAATATCCAGGAATTAGAGACAGTGTGAGAAGCTACTGACCAGAAATCCTGTCATTTCTCTATTATTGGTACACATTTTGGTTAAAAGTACATATTTTTTGTTATTAGAAATAATAAATAAAATTGCAGAGATAGATGTGTTGTACGCAGCATTAAAAAGAAATAAAATGTCTCTGTATCGGCAGGTAGGTACCCAGCTGTCAGTGATACTTACCGCTGTCTCTGCTTACAAGATCTAGAAAGAAAAGGCTTGGGATTTGCTGCAGAGCACAGGGAAACATGCAGCGCAGAGCATTTACTGGGAGCCTGCAGAGCACAGGGAAACATGCAGCGCAGAGCATTTACTGGGAGCCTGCAGAGCACAGGGAAACATGCAGCGCAGAGCATTTACTGGGAGCCTGCAGAGCACAGGGAAACATGCAGCGCAGTGCATTTACTGGGAGCCTGCAGAGCACAGGGAAACATGCAGCGCAGAGCATTTACTGGGAGCCTGCAGAGCACAGGGAAACATGCAGCGCAGAGCATTTACTGGGAGCCTGCAGAGCACAGGGAAACATGCAGCGCAGAGCATTTACTGGGAGCCTGCAGAGCACAGGGAAACATGCAGCGCAGAGCATTTACTGGGAGCCTGCAGAGCACAGGGAAACATGCAGCGCAGAGCATTTACTGGGAGCCTGCAGAGCACAGGGAAACATGCAGCGCAGCGCATTTACTGGGAGCCTGCAGAGCACATGGAAACATGCAGCGCAGCGCATTTACTGGGAGCCTGCAGAGCACAGGGAAACATGCAGCGCAGAGCATTTACTGGGAGCCTGCAGAGCAGCTACTGGGAGCCTGCAAAGTATTTACTGAGAGCCTGCAGAGCATTTAGTGGGAGCCTACAGATTAATTACTGAGAGCCTGCAGAGCATTTAGTGGGAGCCTGCAGAGCATTTCAGAGTATTTACTGAGAGCCTGCAGAGCATTTAGTGGGAGCCTGCAGATTATTTACTGAGAGCCTGCAGAGCATTTATTGGGAGCCTGCAGAGCATTTCAGAGTATTTACTGAGAGCCTGCAGAGCATTTAGTGGAAGCCTGCAGAGCATTTAGTGGGAGCCTGCAGCGTATTTACTGGGAGCCTGCACAGCATTTAGTGGGAGCCTGCAGAGCATTTACTGAGAGCCTGCAGAGTATTTAGTGAGAGCCTGCAGAGCATTTAATGGGAGCCTGCAGAGTATTTACTGAGAGCCTGCAGAGTATTTAGTGGGAGCCTGCAGAGCATTTCAGAGCATTTAGTGGGAGCCTGCAGAGTATTTAGTGGGAGCCTGCAGAGTATTTAGTGGGAGCCTGCAGAGCATTTCAGAGCATTTAGTGGGAGCCTGCAGAGCATTTAGTGGGAGCCTGCAGAGTATTTAGTTGGAGCCTGCAGAGCATTTCAGAGCATTTAGTGGGAGCCTGCAGAACATTTAGTGGGAGCCTGCAGAGTATTTAGTGGGAGCCTGCAGAGCATTTAGTGGGAGCCTGCAGAGTATTTAGTGGAAGCCTGCAGAGCATTTCAGAGCATTTAGTGGGAGCCTGCAGAGCATTTAGTGGGAGCCTGCAGAGCATTTCAGAGCATTTAGTGGGAGCCTGCAGAGCATTTAGTGGGAGCCTGCAGAGCATTTACTGAGAGCCTGCAGAGCATTTCAGAGCATTTAGTGGGAGCCTGCAGAGCATTTAGTGGGAGCCTGCAGAGTATTTAGTTGGAGCCTGCAGAGCATTTCAGAGCATTTAGTGGGAGCCTGCAGAACATTTAGTGGGAGCCTGCAGAGTATTTAGTGGGAGCCTGCAGAGCATTTAGTGGGAGCCTGCAGAGTATTTAGTGGAAGCCTGCAGAGCATTTCAGAGCATTTAGTTGGAGCCTGCAGAGCATTTAGTGGGAGCCTGCAGAGCATTTCAGAGCATTTAGTGGGAGCCTGCAGAGCATTTAGTGGGAGCCTGCAGAGCATTTACTGAGAGCCTGCAGAGCATTTCAGAGCATTTAGTGGGAGCCTGCAGAGCATTTAGTGGGAGCCTGCAGAGCATTTCAGTGCATTTAGTGGGAGCCTGCAGAGCATTTAGTGGGAGCCTGCAGAGCATTTACTGAGAGCCTGCAGAGCATTTCAGAGCATTTAGTGGGAGCCTGCAGAGCATTTAGTGGGAGCCTGCAGAGCATTTCAGAGCATTTAGTGGGAGCCTGCAGAGCATTTAGTGGGAGCCTGCAGAGCATTTAGTGGGAGCCTGCAGAGCATGTACTGAGAGGCTGCAGAGCATTTAGTGGGAGCCTGCAGAGCATTTCAGAGCATTTAGTGGGAGCCTGCAGAGCATTTAGTGGGAGCCTGCAGAGCATTTCAGAGCATTTAGTGGGAGCCTGCAGAGCATTTAGTGGGAGCCTGCAGAGCATTTAGTGGGAGCCTGCAGAGCATGTACTGAGAGGCTGCAGAGCATTTAGTGGGAGCCTGCAGAGCATTTCAGAGCATTTAGTGGGAGCCTGCAGAGCATTTAGTGGGAGCCTGCAGAGCATTTCAGAGCATTTAGTGGGAGCCTGCAGAGCATTTAGTGGGAGCCTGCCTGTAAATACATTTATTATTAGAGCAATGTAAGTGTAAGGTAAATAAGCTGACAGTACAGCAGGGAAGGCGGCGAGATGTTATTTTATTTAACGTTTAATGTTTTTAATGGATTTATTTCTTTCTTTCTTGAAAATATTTTATGGAAGAATGTTTTTGTTGATTTTCGTGGTTGGAGATTTATTTTTGTTTTATTTCTTTACAAGTTAATTAATCTTTGTATTTAATGTATTATTAAAATCGCTTTTAATCCCCTTTGTTCTAATTTTCCGAGTTTGTATTTTTTGGCTTTTTCTGTTATTATTATTATTAATTATTATATTATTACTATTATTATTATTATAGTATTATTATTATTATTATTACTATTTTATATTATTATTATTATATTATTATAGTATGTTATTATTATTATTATTATTATTACTATTACTATTATTATTATATTATATTATTATAGTATGTTATTATAGTATGCTATTATAGTATGTTATTATTATATTATTATATTATTACTTTTATTATAGTATATTATTACTATTACTATTATTAATTATTATTATTATATATTATTATTATTTTATAACATTGGGATATTTCTCCCATTCTGCTTCGAACTGATGAATTTAGATACTTTGGTAAAATCGTTTAGATTTAGAGATTTTATCAGAATGATTTTCTGTGAAAGTAAAACCATTTACTGCAAGCTGAGTCCAGCGCCAGTGAATTCAGAGGCAGATATTTGTAGCTAATCCACTTGTTATCATCAGCCATAAATCTTTAGGAAACAGAAAGCCGAATAAGTGAATGATTTGTAACATTGTTACTCCCACCCGCACCCTCTCTATGAAATGTCTCCATCGGAGTAATTCACAAAACGAATTGATTTATCAGAAACAGAGCGAATTTAATAAATACGGGGAAAGTAATTTGGGATTAAATACAGAAATATATTTATATTATTAGATTTCATACAATTAACAAATATCTATTATTTGATTTCAATAAAATATCTGCTTAGAGTTTTCTAACGAAATTCAAAGGGAACATGGAGCAAACCCGAGCAATTCTGTGAATGTAGCGAGTTTAGCGAGCTCCCTGTGTGGAGCTGTAATGACAAGGAATGGCCTCCCAGCAGAGGTGGGCTTGGGATTTGCAGATAGCAGGTAATTAGCAGCAATCAGTGGCCAGTCACACATTGCTGCTATCCCTCCAAGGTCACCAAGCAATGCTTATTCATTGACAATCTTTGTGATCAGAAAGAATAGCCATCTATTTTCCTCCCCCCTCCTCCCAACTGAAATGCCAGTTATTGGGCGAGTGCTGGGTTTCTGAGCATTTGGCGCCCCCTCTGGACACGATTCGTCATTACATTTTTGTGCATTTTTCCAAATCCGATTATTCTGCAAATTAAATCTGAATTGTACCCCTTTCTCCCCATGTAAATAAAATACAAATACCTACTTCCCCATAGAAATGCTGGATATTTACGGGCATATAAATGATTGTTATAAATGCAGGAAAAGAATAATCCCCCCCCCTCCTCCCCCTCTCCCTCCACATATAATATTCTTATATTCTAACAATCTAACTTCTAGTTAAACTATATCCCTGTGTGCAATATCCCCTCTAATATCCCTGTGTGCAATATCCCCTCTAATTACACGATTTATAGACAAGTGCACTTTTATATCACCAGAAAACCAAGTTCAGCAAAAAAAGAAATAAAAATGGTTATTTTGTCGCTAATTTCAGTCCATATGTAACTAAGTGTATATCATTGGGATATTCTGTGATCCAGGGATATAATAACCCTGTACACACAGTGTACACACAGTGCACACACAGTGACATTAGTGACAGCCAGGATTCAGCCTCGATTAGATTGCTTCAATACACATCCCCAAATACAGGGAATCTAAATGGGCCTCCCTGCAATTCCAATCATTCACAAAGGCATCTAATAAACAAACACAGGGACAGGCTGCAGCCAGGGGAAGGTAGGTACATGTTATTACTGTGCAGGGAAGCAGTGGGAAGGTAGGTACATGTTATTACTGTGCAGGGAAGCAGTGGGAAGGTAGGTACATGTTATTACTGTGCAGGGAAGCAGTGGGAAGGTAGGTACATGTTATTACTGTGCAGGGAAGCAGTGGGAAGGTAGGTACATGTTATTACTGTGCAGGGAAGCAGTGGGAAGGTAGGTACATGTTATTACTGTGCAGGGAAGCAGTGGGAAGGTAGGTACATGTTATTACTGTGCAGGGAAGCAGTGGGAAGGTAGGTACATGTTATTACTGTGCAGAGAAGCAGTGGCGAGGTAGGTACATGTTATTACTGTGCAGAGAAGCAGTGGGAAGGTAGGTGGATGTTGTTACAGTGCAGGGAAGCAGTGGGAAGGTAGGTACATGTTATTACTGTGCAGGGAAGCAGTGGGAAGGTAGGTACATGTTATTACTGTGCAGGGAAGCAGTGGGAAGGTAGGTACATGTTATTACTGTGCAGGGAAGCAGTGGGAAGGTAGGTACATGTTATTACTGTGCAGGGAAGCAGTGGGAAGGTAGGTACATGTTATTACTGTGCAGGGAAGCAGTGGGAAGGTAGGTACATGGTATTACTGTGCAGAGAAGCAGTGGGAAGGTAGGTGGATGTTGATACAGTGCAGGGAAGCAGTGGGAAGGTAGGTGGATGTTGATACAGTGCAGAGAAGCAGTGGGAAGGTAGGTGGATGTTGATACAGTGCAGGGAAGCAGTGGGAAGGTAGGTGGATGTTGATACAGTGCAGATAAGCAGTGGGAAGGTAGGTGGATGTTGATACAGTGCAGGGAAGCAGTGGGAAGGTAGGTGGATGTTGATACAGTGCAGGGAAGCAGTGGGAAGGTAGGTGGATGTTGATACAGTGCAGGGAAGCAGTGGGAAGGTAGGTTGATGTTGATACAGTGCAGAGAAGCAGTGGGAAGGTAAGTGGATGTTGATACAGTGCAGAGAAGCAGTGGGAAGGTAGGTGGATGTTGATACAGTGCAGGGAAGCAGTGGGAAGGTAGGTGGATGTTGATACAGTGCAGAGAAGCAGTGGGAAGGTAGGTGGATGTTGATACAGTGCAGGGAAGCAGTGGGAAGGTAGGTGGATGTTGATACAGTGCAGATAAGCAGTGGGAAGGTAGGTGGATGTTGATACAGTGCAGGGAAGCAGTGGGAAGGTAGGTGGATGTTGATACAGTGCAGGGAAGCAGTGGGAAGGTAGGTGGATGTTGATACAGTGCAGGGAAGCAGTGGGAAGGTAGGTTGATGTTGATACAGTGCAGAGAAGCAGTGGGAAGGTAAGTGGATGTTGATACAGTGCAGAGAAGCAGTGGGAAGGTAGGTGGATGTTGATACAGTGCAGGGAAGCAGTGGGAAGGTAAGTGGATGTTGATACAGTGCAGGGAAGCAGTGGGAATGTAGGTGGATGTTGATACAGTGCAGGGAAGCAGTGGGAAGGTAGGTAGATGTTGATACAGTGCAGGGAAGCAGTGGGAAGGTAGGTGGATGTTGTTACAGTGCAGGGAAGCAGTGGGAAGGTAGGTGGATGTTGATACAGTGCAGGGAAGCAGTGGGAAGGTAGGTGGATGTTGATACAGTGCAGAGAAGCAGTGGGAAGGTAGGTGGATGTTGATACAGTGCAGGGAAGCAGTGGGAAGGTAGGTGGATGTTGTTACAGTGCAGGGAAGCAGTGGGAAGGTAGGTGGATGTTGATACAGTGCAGGGAAGCAGTGGGAAGGTAGGTAGATGTTGATACAGTGCAGGGAAGCAGTGGGAAGGTAGGTGGATGTTGATACAGTGCAGGGAAGCAGTGGGAAGGTAGGTGGATGTTGTTACAGTGCAGGGAAGCAGTGGGAAGGTAGGTGGATGTTGATACAGTGCAGGGAAGCAGTGGGAAGGTAGGTAGATGTTGATACAGTGCAGGGAAGCAGTGGGAAGGTAGGTGGATGTTGTTACAGTGCAGGGAAGCAGTGGGAAGGTAGGTAGATGTTGATACAGTGCAGGGAAGCAGTGGGAAGGTAGGTGGATGTTGTTACAGTGCAGGGAAGCAGTGGGGAGGTAGGTGGATGTTGATACAGTGCAGAGAAGCAGTGGGAAGGTAGGTGGATGTTGATACAGTGCAGGGAAGCAGTTGGAAGGTAGGTGGATGTTGATACAGTGCAAGGAAGCAGTGGGAAGGTAAGTGGATGTTGATACAGTGCAGGGAAGCAGTGGGAAGGTAGGTGGATGTTGATACAGTGCAGGGAAGCAGTGGGAAGGTAGGTGGATGTTGATACAGTGCAGGGAAGCAGTGGGAAGGTAGGTGGATGTTGATACAGTGCAGGGAAGCAGTGGGAAGGTAAGTGGATGTTGATACAGTGCAGGGAAGCAGTGGGAAGGTAAGTGGATGTTGATACAGTGTAATTCAGGGTAGGTAATTCAGCCCCATTTCTTACAAGAATAATATCTGTTTAACCAAACGCATCAACTTCACTACCTGCTCTCTCTCATCCTCGCCCTCTCTCTGTCTCTCTCATCCTCGCCCTCTCTCTGTCTCTCTCATCCTCGCCCTCTCTCTGTCTCTCTCATCCTCGCCCTCTCTCTGTCTCTCTCATTCTTGCCCTCTCTCTGTCTCTCTCATCCTCGCCCTCTCTCTGTCTCTCTCATCCTCGCCCTCTCTCTGTCTCTCTCATCCTCGCCCTCTCTCTGTCTCTCTCATTCTTGCCCTTTCTCTCTCTGTGTCTCTCAATCACTTTATTGGTCTCACTCTGTCCCTCTATGTGCGTGTCTCTGCTCTCACTGTCTCAGTCTGTTTCTGTCTGTCTCTGTGTCTCTCATTCTAACTCCAGGTATCTCTCTCACTCTGTCTCTGTGTCTCTCAGTCTGTCTCTCATTGTCTGTCTCTCTAACTGTGTCTCTCTCTCTCTCAGTGTCCCTCTCTCTGCATTTCTCTCTCAGTGTCTGTCTCTCTCTCTGTGTCTGTCTCTCTCTGCCTGTCTCTGTCTCTCTCTCTCTGTCTCTCTCTCTCTCAGTGTCTGTCTGTCTCTCTCTGCCTGTCTCTGTCTCTCTCTCTGTGTCTCTCTCTCTCTCTCTCTCTCTCTGCCTGTCTCTGTCTCTCTCTCTGTGTTTGTCTCTCTCTGTGTCTGTCTCTCTCTGCCTGTCTCTCTGTGTCTGTCTATCTCTCTCAGTGTCTTTCTGTGTCTGTCTCTCTCTCTGTGTCTGTCTCTCTCTCAGTGTCTATCTGTGTCTGTCTCTCTCTCAGTGTCTGTCTCTCTCAGTGTCTGTCTCTCTCTCTGTGTGTCTGTCTCTGTCTGTTTCTCTGCCTGTCTCTCTCTCTCAGTGTCTGTCTCTCTCTCTCTGTCTGTCTCTCTCTGCCTGTCTCTGTCTCTCTCTCTCTCTGTGTCTGTCTCTCTCTGCCTGTCTCTGTCTGTCTCTCTCTGCCTGTCTCTCTCTGCCTGTCTCTGTCTGTCTCTCTCTGTGTATGTCTCTCTCTCTCTCTATCTGTCTCTCTCTGCCTGTCTCTGTCTCTCTCTCTCAGTGTCTGTCTCTCTCTCTGCCTGTCTCTGTCTCTCTTTCTCTCTGTGTCTATCTCTCTCTGCCTGTCTCTCTCTGCCTGTCTCTGTCGCTCTCTCTCTGTGTCTGTCTCTCTCTGCCTGTCTCTCTGTGTCTGTCTGTCTCTCTCAGTGTCTATCTGTGTCTGTCTCTGTGTCTGTCTCTCTCTCAGTGTCTATCTTTGTCTGTCTCTCTCAGTGTCTGTTTCTCTCAGTGTCTGTCTCTCTCAGTGTCTGTCTCTCTCTCTCTGTGTCTGTCTCTGTCTGTCTCTCTGCCTGTCTCTGTCTCTCTCTCTCAGTGTCTGTCTCTCTCTCTCTGTCTGTCTCTCTCTGCCTGTCTCTGTCGCTCTCTCTCTGTGTCTGTCTCTCTCTGCCTGTCTCTGTCTGTCTCTCTCAGTGTATGTCTCTCTCTGCCTGTCTCTGTCTGTCTCTCTCAGTGTCTGTGTCTCTCTCAGTGTCTGTCTCTCTCTGCCTGTCTCTTTCTCTCTCTCTCTCAGTATCTGTCTCTCTCTCTCTCTCTCTCTGTCTGTCTCTCTCTGCCTGTCTCTTTCTCTCTCTCAGTATCTGTCTCTCTCTCTCTCTCTCTCTGTCTGTCTCTCTCAGTGTGTGCAGAGCCCAGTGAGGAGTTCTCTCTCAATGCTGGGAGAGCTGTTCCCTCCTCCCACGCTGATTGGCTGAGCAGTGTGTTGGAATGCTGTGCTGTGATTGGCTACAGCTAGTTAAAGGGAGCCCTATTTAAATCAGTAGCTCCAGCAGAGTTTGTTACAAAGCTGGAGGTGGGAGCAGCCAACAGACTGAGAGAGACAGCCAGACAGCCTGAGAGCTTGTTACAGAGCTGGGAGCAGCCAGAGACAGCCAGCCTGAGAGCCTGTTACAGAGCTGGGAGCAGCCAGAGACAGCCAGCCTGAGAGCCTGTTACAGAGACAGCCAGGCTCAGAGAGAGAGAGTGCTGGTCCCAGCTGGGAGAGTAACCCTGTGTGCCTGTGATTTACCCTGTGCAGGGGAGAATTTGCCTGCAGTGTTGATGAACTCTGCTCTCCTGTGAGCCCAGTCTGTGCCCACCAGCCCCTTCACCCAGATTTACATGAATCTCTTGGACCCCTTCATGAAGATGACTGATGAGCAAGATAAGTGTATGTCAGAGGCTCCTAGCCCCAGCATGTCTGAGGACTCTGCAGCCTCCCCCTGCCCTTCTGGCTCAGGATCAGACACTGAGAACACCAGACCCCAGGAAAACACCTTCCCCAAGGGGGACCAGGACATGAAGAAGGAGACAGAGGATGAGAAGTTCCCAGTTTGTATCAGAGAAGCTGTGAGCCAAGTACTCAAGGGATATGACTGGACTCTGGTCCCCATGCCAGTCAGGGTCAATGGCTCCAACAAGAGCAAGCCCCATGTCAAGAGACCCATGAATGCCTTCATGGTGTGGGCACAAGCAGCCAGGAGGAAGCTAGCAGACCAATACCCACACCTGCACAATGCTGAGCTCAGCAAAACCCTGGGCAAGCTGTGGAGGTAAGTGTTCCCACTCTGTATACTGCTTGCTCTGTGGGAGCTACTGCTTTCTGGGCTGGTTTTGCCAGGGCTCTAATATACAATACTGCCCGCATACTGACTTTGCCAGGGCTGTAATATACAATACTGCCCGCATGCTGACTTTGCCAGGGCTGTAATATACAATACTGCCCGCATGCTGACTTTGCCAGGGCTCTAATATACAATACTGCCCGCATACTGACTTTGCCAGGGCTCTAATATACAATACTGCCCGCATACTGACTTTGCCAGGGCTGTAATATACAATACTGCCCGCATGCTGACTTTGCCAGGGCTGTAATATACAATACTGCCCGCATACTGACTCTGCCAGGGCTGTAATATACAATACTGCCCGCGTACTGACTCTGCCAGGGCTGTAATATACAATACTGCCCGCATACTGACTCTGCCAGGGCTGTAATATACAATACTGCCCGCATACTGACTTTGCCAGGGCTGTAATATACAATACTGCCCGCGTACTGACTTTGCCAGGGCTGTAATATACAATACTGCCCGCATACTGACTTTGCCAGGGCTGTAATATACAATACTGCCCGCATACTGACTCTGCCAGGGCTGTAATATACAATACTGCCCGCATACTGACTTTGCCAGGGCTGTAATATACAATACTGCCCGCGTACTGACTTTGCCAGGGCTGTAATATACAATACTGCCCGCATACTGACTTTGCCAGGGCTGTAATATACAATACTGCCCGCATACTGACTCTGCCAGGGCTGTAATATACAATACTGCCCGCATACTGACTTTGCCAGGGCTGTAATATACAATACTGCCCGCTTACTGACTCTGCCAGGGCTGTAATATACAATACTGCCCGCATACTGACTTTGCCAGGGCTCTAATATACAATACTGCCCGCATGCTGACTTTGCCAGGGCTGTAATATACAATACTGCCCGCATACTGACTCTGCCAGGGCTGTAATATACAATACTGCCCGCATACTGACTTTGCCAGGGCTGTAATATACAATACTGCCCGCATGCTGACTTTGCCAGGGCTGTAATATACAATACTGCCCGCATACTGACTCTGCCAGGGCTGTAATATACAATACTGCCCGCATACTGACTTTGCCAGGGCTGTAATATACAATACTGCCCGCATACTGACTTTGCCAGGGCTGTAATATACAATACTGCCCGCATACTGACTTTGCCAGGGCTGTAATATACAATACTGCCCGCATACTGACTCTGCCAGGGCTGTAATATACAATACTGCCCGCATGCTGACTTTGCCAGGGCTCTAATATACAATACTGCCCGCATACTGACTCTGCCAGGGCTGTAATATACAATACTGCCCGCATGCTGACTCTGCCAGGGCTCTAATATACAATACTGCCCGCATGCTGACTTTGCCAGGGCTGTAATATACAATACTGCCCGCATGCTGACTCTGCCAGGGCTGTAATATACAATACTGCCCGCATACTGACTCTGCCAGGGCTGTAATATACAATACTGCCCGCATACTGACTCTGCCAGGGCTGTAATATACAATACTGCCCGCATGCTGACTTTGCCAGGGCTGTAATATACAATACTGCCCGCATACTGACTCTGCCAGGGCTCTAATATACAATACTGCCCGCATACTGACTCTGCCAGGGCTCTAATATACAATACTGCCCGCATACTGACTCTGCCAGGGCTGTAATATACAATACTGCCCGCATACTGACTCTGCCAGGGCTGTAATATACAATACTGCCCGCTTACTGACTCTGCCAGGGCTGTAATATACAATACTGCCCGCTTACTGACTCTGCCAGGGCTGTAATATACAATACTGCCCGCGTACTGACTCTGCCAGGGCTGTAATATACAATACTGCCCGCATACTGACTCTGCCAGGGCTGTAATATACAATACTGCCCGCATACTGACTCAGCCAGGGCTGTAATATACAATACTGCCCGCATACTGACTCTGCCAGGGCTGTAATATACAATACTGCCCGCGTACTGACTCTGCCAGGGCTGTAATATACAATACTGCCCGCATACTGACTCTGCCAGGGCTGTAATATACAATACTGCCCGCATACTGACTTTGCCAGGGCTGTAATATACAATACTGCCCGCATACTGACTCAGCCAGGGCTGTAATATACAATACTGCCCACTTACTGACTCTGCCAGGGCTGTAATATACAATACTGCCCGCATGCTGACTCTGCCAGGGCTGTAATATACAATACTGCCCGCATACTGACTCTGCCAGGGCTGTAATATACAATACTGCCCGCGTACTGACTCAGCCAGGGCTGTAATATACAATACTGCCCGCTTACTGACTTTGCCAGGGCTCTAATATACAATACTGCCCGCATACTGACTCTGCCAGGGCTGTAATATACAATACTGCCCGCTTACTGACTCTGCCAGGGCTGTAATATACAATACTGCCCACATACTGACTCTGCCAGGGCTGTAATATACAATACTGCCCGCATACTGACTTTGCCAGGGCTGTAATATACAATACTGCCCGCATACTGACTCTGCCAGGGCTGTAATATACAATACTGCCCGCATACTGACTTTGCCAGGGCTCTAATATACAATACTGCCCGCATACTGACTCTGCCAGGGCTGTAATATACAATACTGCCCACTTACTGACTCTGCCAGGGCTGTAATATACAATACTGCCCGCATACTGACTCAGCCAGGGCTGTAATATACAATACTGCCCGCATGCTGACTTTGCCAGGGCTCTAATATACAATACTGCCCGCATACTGACTCTGCCAGGGCTGTAATATACAATACTGCCCGCATACTGACTTTGCCAGGGCTCTAATATACAATACTGCCCGCATACTGACTTTGCCAGGGCTGTAATATACAATACTGCCCGCTTACTGACTTTGCCAGGGCTGTAATATACAATACTGCCCGCTTACTGACTCTGCCAGGGCTGTAATATACAATACTGCCCGCTTACTGACTTTGCCAGGGCTGTAATATACAATACTGCCCGCTTACTGACTTTGCCAGGGCTGTAATATACAATACTGCCCGCATACTGACTCTGCCAGGGCTGTAATATACAATACTGCCCGCTTACTGACTTTGCCAGGGCTCTAATATACAATACTGCCCGCATACTGACTCTGCCAGGGCTGTAATATACAATACTGCCCGCTTACTGACTTTGCCAGGGCTGTAATATACAATACTGCCCGCTTACTGACTTTGCCAGGGCTGTAATATACAATACTGCCCGCATACTGACTCTGCCAGGGCTGTAATATACAATACTGCCCGCATACTGACTCTGCCAGGGCTGTAATATACAATACTGCCCGCATACTGACTTTGCCAGGGCTGTAATATACAATACTGCCCGCTTACTGACTTTGCCAGGGCTGTAATATACAATACTGCCCGCTTACTGACTTTGCCAGGGCTGTAATATACAATACTGCCCGCTTACTGACTTTGCCAGGGCTGTAATATACAATACTGCCCGCTTACTGACTTTGCCAGGGCTGTAATATACAATACTGCCCGCTTACTGACTCTGCCAGGGCTGTAATATACAATACTGCCCGCATGCTGACTTTGCCAGGGCTGTAATATACAATACTGCCCGCATACTGACTCTGCCAGGGCTCTAATATACAATACTGCCCGCATACTGACTCTGCCAGGGCTGTAATATACAATACTGCCCGCTTACTGACTCTGCCAGGGCTGTAATATACAATACTGCCCGTGGATTCGTGTGGTCCTTCTGGTAATATACCTGTTGCTATCTTACAGCCCCTTCTCAGGCTTCCCTAAATAGAGGCTGAAGGTATAGACCCTCTGGTTATGGTCCCCTCTGATAATAGTGTGCATAAAATGCTCCATACTTGGAGAGGTGCCAATTAGACGGGTGGGTGCACTATTTCTTATCTCAGTATAAAACTCTGGTACCGGATGCAATGTGTCCCAGGGATGAAAATGTCATATTTAAAGTTTAATTTCAAATTCTAACCTAGTTTATGCAATTTCGAAAAAATAGATGCATGCAAATTCTCTGAAAGCGCCTTGTTATAACCTTTCTTTGCAAGGTGCTCACCTCTGCAGCACTTGACAGGTTAATCCCAACTAAAATCAGATTCCCTATATTAAAGTTAATATTTACTGTCTGACATGTGACATGACCATTAAAATTGGCATTGTTCTGGCGTGACATTTAATGTACACACGTGTAATTACATTTAGATTTGCCTTTAACTGATTCATTGCTAAAAAGACCAAACTAGTTCAACTCCAAGTTTAACCCTTGGATTGGTGGCAGTCGCTTTGCAGCTGCAGGGTTCAGATAGAAGTTATCGCCTGCGGGGTGGTGAGATTTCTGCTTTATTGGCAGTAAAGGGATTGCTCAAACCACTTCAAAGGAGCCTGTCTCCCTTTATCTGATAGTTGAAAAGCTCCCTGCACTGTAAAATTAGATCTTTATGGCTCAAAGGGTATTGTGGCTTTTTTCCATTTTTCCTCATACCTTTAAGCCAAGTTGCTAGAGACTGGCAGAGCTGGTAAGGTATGGGTTTTGCGTTGTCGTTCGCCTGGTTACAATACTTTTTAGGCGTTGGTACTAGGGTTTATCATTCCTGTCGCAGTACGGTGCCTAGTAACACTATAGATTGTGGCGTGTAGAATTCTAACCCCTGTAGACACACGTATCATCACATAAAGTGAGTTGTGGTGTATTGACAAATGACCCGCGATTTTGGAGGTATTTCTCTTTTCCAAATTTGGTATACGGTTTTATTTTCATTTGCTGTTACCTTGCCTCAAAGCTAGTTAGTAAACAGGTCTCAGCGATAAAAGGCGATGAGATTGGCCGTGTGTTACTGAAATTCCTGGATTGCATGCTTGTCACGTCGCCTGTTTATATCGTTTGTGTTTGGGTCAGGTACTCGGTACAGGAGACTGAACTTTCTCTTTGATTTATTATTTTTTTAGGCTTCTGAATGAGAGCGAGAAACGTCCTTTTGTAGAGGAAGCAGAGAGACTACGAATTCAGCACAAGAAAGATCATCCAGATTACAAGTACCAACCACGCAGGAGGAAGTCTGTGAAAAACGGGCAGAATGAGCAAGACGATGGCTCAGAGCAAACGCACATCTCTCCCAATGCCATCTTCAAAGCCTTACAAGCCGACTCCCCACACTCTGCATCCAGTATGAGTGAAGTTCATTCCCCAGGCGAACACTCAGGTATGCACAACATACCCCTTTTATCCTTAACATTGCTGAGGTCAGGCTAGCTGAGTTTCAAGGGCAGAAAATAACTGTTCTGTACGCTCAGCCATGATGCTTTGCTTTTTGTGGTTTTAGTAACTGTTGATTATTATGGGCACAACGGTGCCATCAGACATGGTGTAGTGATTTTATGTAGCTCAGCAGATGCACAGTAAGAGGGGCATTGCAGTGCCATCAGACGTGGTGTAGTGATTTTATGTAGCTCAGCAGATGCACAGTAAGAGGGGCTTAGCAGTGCCATCAGACGTGGTGTAGTGATTTTATGTAGCTCAGCAGATGCACAGTAAGAGGGGCATTGCAGTGCCATCAGACGTGGTGTAGTGATTTCATGCAGCTCAGCAGATGCACAGTGAGAGGGGCATTGCAGTGCCATCAGACGCGGTGTAGTGATTTTATGTAGCTCAGCAGATGCACAGTGAGAGGGGCATTGCAGTGCCATCAGACGCGGTGTAGTGATTTTATGTAGCTCAGCAGATGCACAGTGAGGGGGGCATTGCAGTGCCATCAGACGTGGTGTAGTGATTTTATGTAGCTCAGCAGATGCACAGTGAGAGAGGGGCATTGCAGTGCCATCAGACGTGGTGTAGTGATTTAATGTAGCTCAGCAGATGCACAGTGAGAGGGGCATTGCAGTGCCATCAGACGTGGTGTAGTGATTTAATGTAGCACAGCAGGCGCGCACTGAGAGAGGGGCATTGCAGTGCCATCAGACGTGGTGTAGTGATTTAATGTAGCTCAGCAGGCGCGCACTGAGAGAGGGGCATTGCAGTGCCATCAGACGTGGTGTAGTGATTTTATGTAGCTCAGCAGGCGCGCACTGAGAGAGGAGCATTGCAGTGCCATCAGACGTGGTGTAGTGATTTAATGTAGCACAGCAGGCGCGCACTGAGAGAGGGGCATTGCAGTGCCATCAGACGTGGTGTAGTGATTTAATGTAGCACAGCAGGCGCGCACTTAGAGAGGGGCATTGCAGTGCCATCAGACGTGGTGTAGTGATTTAATGTAGCTCAGCAGGCGCGCACTTAGAGAGGGGCATTGCAGTGCCATCAGACGTGGTGTAGTGATTTTATGTAGCTCAGCAGGCGCGCACTGGGAGAGGGGCATTGCAGTGCCATCAGACGTGGTGTAGTGATTTAATGTAGCACAGCAGGCGCGCACTGAGAGAGGGGCATTGCAGTGCCATCAGACGTGGTGTAGTGATTTAATGTAGCACAGCAGGTGCGCACTGAGAGAGGGGCATTGCAGTGCCATCAGACGTGGTGTAGTGATTTAATGTAGCTCAGCAGGCGCGCACTGGGAGAGGGGCATCACAGTGCCATCAGACGTGGTGTAGTGATTTTATGTAGCTCAGCAGGCGCTCAGTGAGAGAGGGGCATTGCAGTGCCATCAGACGTGGTGTAGTGATTTAATGTAGCACAGCAGGCGCGCACTGAGAGAGGGGCATTGCAGTGCCATCAGACGTGGTGTAGTGATTTAATGTAGCACAGCAGGCGCGCACTGAGAGAGGGGCATTGCAGTGCCATCAGACGTGGTGTAGTGATTTAATGTAGCACAGCAGGCGCGCACTTAGAGAGGGGCATTGCAGTGCCATCAGACGTGGTGTAGTGATTTAATGTAGCACAGCAGGCGCGCACTGAGAGAGGCGTCCCTGGCGTTTGCATTACATTTATGTCTTGCCAAAGTGCCAGCTTCCTAATTTATTAATGTTTGCTCATTGTTTGTGTGCCATACTAGTGTCTTGGCACTAAGCCTAGCAACACTCCACCTGCTTGGTACGTTGAGTAAACAGGTCTCGAGTCCTTCCCCTTGATATGACTGTGCAGATAACTAAGGTTAATGCGGTACTAGCTGCTGATTTAAGGTACATGCCAAGTTAATCATTTCCAAGACGGAGGTATAAAGTTAGACATATTATATTAGTTAATGTAACTTGTATATCTAATATTATTATACAGTATGGTATTTGAGAATTCCATTGCTATATTTACAAATATATCTATGTATTTTAATACTTGATTATTATATAACGTAAGTAAGATATAGTAACAGCATTGTAATTGTTCTGTTATTCGACTTTCTCCTGCAGGTCAATCACAAGGCCCCCCAACTCCACCGACCACCCCTAAAACTGATGTGCAGCCAGGAAAGCCTGACTTGAAACGAGAGGGGCGCCCTATGCAGGAGACAGGCAGGCAACCACCACATATCGACTTCCGTGATGTGGACATTGGAGAGCTAAGTAGTGAAGTCATCTCAAACATTGAGGCCTTCGATGTCAATGAGTTTGACCAATATCTTCCCCCAAACGGTCATCCAGGTGTTGCTTCTACCCAGGTGACTTACACAGGCAGCTACGGCATCAGCAGTGCTTCCAGTGCCACTACTGGAGCTGGGCACGCTTGGCTGTCCAAACAACAGCAACCACAGCAGCCACCACAGCCACAGCAACACACGTTGTCAACACTAAGCACTGAGCAGAGCCAGTCCCAGCAGAGGACACACATCAAAACTGAACAGCTGAGCCCCAGTCATTACAGTGACCAACACCAGCAACACTCCCCGCAACAGCTCAGTTACAGCTCCTTCAACCTGCAGCATTACGGTTCTTCCTACCCAACAATCACACGCTCACAGTATGATTATACCGAACAACAGAGCTCCAACTCCTATTACAGCCATGCAGCTGGCCAGAGCTCCAACCTCTACTCCACCTTCAGTTACATGAATTCCAGCCAGCGACCCATGTACACTCCTATTGCAGACAATACGGGGGTCCCATCTATCCCCCAAACACACAGCCCACAACATTGGGAACAGCCTGTGTACACACAGCTTACCAGACCCTAGACTGTAAACAAGACATTGACTTTTCTACGTCTACCACCCTCCAGGACACAGGTGGCGCCCTCTGCTGGCAACCAGTGAGAATGGGTGGAACTTTTGATAAAGGACTTATCTGTATACACAGAGGGGGCAGCAGGAATAACTCCAGACAAGCAATTAAAATGTGCTGTTCAGTGGACTTTGCCATGAGTTTTTTTTTTTTTTTTTTTTTTTTTGAGCCATAAATGGGGGGAAAAAAATAAAAGAGCAGATCCTCTGTGAGGACTATTTTCTATTTGCAAATATTCTAGTATGTACTGTGTATGTTTCATTACCTTTTTGGGGGGGTTTATACATTTATATTTTAGAAAAAAAATGTTTAAAAAAGTGTTTTTTTTTTTTCCAACTTCTTAAATAGCTCTTAGTGAAAATATACATCCTCTGCTTTTCTTACAATTGAAAGTATTTTTTTAAAAGACAGAAAACAATCTATTCTTGTGTAATATTTGGATCACATGACCAGGTCTATATATTGTGTTTCCTTAAAACCAGATCGGCCTTTTTTATAACCGTTTTCTATGCAGTATTTCTGCCGCTCTGTATTGTGAATACCGAAGTGCCAATATCAAAATTGCAGTGAAATTCACACGTTGCCTGACACTATGTGTTTCTTACCAGCCTGTAGACAAGTGCCCTTGCTGTCTTGGACTTGCAGAAGGAAAGTGGGTTAAAATTCCCAAAAGATTCTGAAAAAAATGGAAGAAAAATCTTAAATTATTTATTTTATAAAAAATATGCGAAAAAAATAAATAAAAAAAAAAAGCTATGGAAAGATTCCCAATCTTTTTAATTTTTATTTTGTAAAAAGTAAATATATTAGCATGCTGCTGATTCCGCTCTGGGAAGAAATGCTTTTGTTGTTGTTAATTTATGGGTTTTTATTATTTTTATTCTCTTGCATTCCATTTTCTTTTCTTATTCATTTTTAACCCTAAATTCCTTCTCTTAGTCTGAGAAAAAGACATGTTTAATGAGGATAACATCCATTAATCTGGATAATGTAGTGGGAAATAAATGCATACATTTCTTTCTTTTTTTTTTTTAAACAAATCTAAGAAAGAGGATATATTCTGTTTAAGTTTAAAGAAAATAGATCTGACTTTTACGACCATTTTATATCTATTTAAAAAAAAAAAAACAACAGACAAGTACTTTTAAACGCCTCAATTTTAATTGTATTTTAAATTTTTTTTCAATAAGGTAAACGGTTAAATTACATCTTGATGTTTTACCTGCTCGGTGAGAACCAATTAAATATATATCTCTACAATAAGAAACCATGGTGCACTATGATAACTGTCAACATAAAACAGTTTGACTTTAGCAAACAGTTTAACTTTTGCTTAAAAAGGAATCATTTTGTTTTTAATGTGTTTTTTATATATATATATTAATTTGTCCAAGTTGCGCTACCATTGAGCACTCCTTAACTGCTGCCTTTGTTACAAAGAGCAAGCCTTAAATTTTCCTTTTAATGAAAGAAAGACGTACAGGAGATTGACTTTAGAATGTCAGCCGCTCCATTAGATTCCTTTGTTCATCTGAATGTTATTTTTGTTTTTTTTTCTTTATCTTTCTGCAACTTATTGTATGTGTATTTGTTCTCAATAAATATAATACATTGTACTAAACCAGCACTGGAGTTGACTTGTGTTGGCAATTTAATAAAGTATAAGAAATAAAATCTTCTGTGTTAACCTTTACCATGTAATGTAGCTCTTTAGATGTAAAGGACTCCAACTCCCATTTTGCTTAGACAAGTGTTTCAATGGCATTATGAATATTGAAGTTCACAGGAATTAAAGAGATAATCTGTAAATATAAATACATGGCTAAATTAAACACAGTTCTTGCACAAAGTTGTACTCCTAATCATGCCGTGAGTTTATCCATCCGAATGAGACTGTCTCTGTACGGTAAGTATGCTGAAATCACATTGCTGGATCTTACCTGTCTGGGAGAAGCTATTGTTTACCTGGAGCTATAAAGCGGCGTCAGATATGTACATTTTTACAAACATCTATTTGGAAATGTTCTAGAATCTGTTTTCATATGGGACCTCAGATGGCTCTGGCTTTCATTTATTTATGATGAAGAATTTAAAAATCCGGGGGTTGGGGCATTTATTATATTAAGTGACTAAAACCCTTATTTCTACAAGATTATTTAAACACATTCACATGTTTCAGATTTAATTCTATTAGATGCCTTATCCCCTCAGGCTTAACAATCAGCTGTATATGGATGGAGGGTAGTGGGCCAATAGTTAGAGATTGATTATGGGGGGGCCTGATGTAGACCACTAAGTGGTGGCTCAGGGATATACATCCACACTCCAGAGAGAAACCCATCCAGCATTGGATATAGGTGTGCTAGGTGATAAGATCCCAGTCCAACTGCTAGCGATGCCTGATCAGCAGTAAATTCAATGATGTTTGTGAAAATGCATAGGTCAACGATGTATTTTTACACTGACTCAGAATTGTGCACTTATCAGAGATCCCCAAAATAAATCACAATGGGCAACACTGCCAGCTGCTGTTTTTTTGGCATAGCAGGGAATTATAAGTGTTTTATTCCAACAACATTTTAATGGACGCATACAAGAGTTAGGCAATGTTACTACGGCATTAGGGAATGAACCTCTTCCTGCTAGTTACGACAAGCTGGGCACAGCACCAAGCATTGGAATGACCAAGGTGGCATCATTGTATTCGCTTACACAGCCACCATTAATAGGGCTGGATGTTAAGGATTCTGGGAATGACATGCCAGCCAACGATCTAATCTCCGCTTGCACGGGACTCATACAATATACAGTCAGTGTATTTCATTTACAATGATAATTTCTCTCCAGCAATTAGCAAAATGGTAGGTAGCTGCACTGCGCCAATTGTTTAGGAATTTGTTGTTTTTATTTTTAAAAAGAGAGAGTGCGTGCTAAAGTGAATGTCTACTTCACCCTCAGCAGGGAATTCAGAAACCATTTTGTCTCGCCTTTAACTGCTATTTAAGATGTGCAAAGAGAGGATCCTATTTTCAAACTCGTTGTGAATGATGATATCAAAATAAATAAGCACAAAAAACAAGAAATGCCTTCTCGAACCTTTGTCATGAAGGTTTTAAAATGTCATCATTTCGTTAAGCCTGAATTATGTGTACATATATCTACTTCCCTGTCACAGGAAAGCGGATATTACAGCAAACTGGACACGTTTCCAACTCAGGGACAGCAGACTATGTAACACAGCCTGGCAGAATAAGCTCCTTTCTTTCATCACGTGATATATTGTTTATATTAAATAGCTTTTACAGGCCCGGACAGCTAGCATCCTTTATTTATTCTTCAATTTTTCTGTCAATGCTGAATTTGAGAACCCCGATATTTTGGATATATTTGTGGTCGGGGACCATAGCCGATGAATTAAGTGTTGATAGTAAATATACTTACCAAGGTGGCGTTAGGCCTGAATACACAGGGCCAGGAGGGAGTTATGTTGCAATATTGAGGTGGCGGGGGTCTGCGGACCTTGCAATGAGGTAAAGGGTCCCCTTAAAGGTTGGCAAACCCCTCCCACAATTCCATGAAACTGGCACTAAATGACGCCATAGTCTTTACATAACCGTGGATTAAAACATTCAGCAGTGAAATAAACATTACGGGCATCCATTTTACACTAACCACACGCAGGATTGCCAGCCTCCATGTTTGCCTCTGACTTGGATAACAAAGAGAGTTGTATGGTCTACAGTTTGTGAAGCATGAAAGGGGTTGAAATGAATGCATATATATGAGAAGAGCTAATTTAGACACAGCTTCAGGTGACACTACCACTGCTGCTGCGGATTTAGCCAGAGACGTGTTTAGCCAAACAGGCCTCCCACTTTTGGTAGGACAGTCCCTATTTTAGAGTCCTATACTACCACCCCGATTTAGTACCCTGGGGTCCCTCATGTGTCCATGTGTAGCTCAGCACGAGCATATCATTAGATGTGCTGCAGCTACACTCTCTGCATTGTTCTGCAGGTGCTTCGTGACTTTATGGAGAACCACTGACTGAGTGTTTTTCTATGGAGTTTTTCATGCGAAGCGCAAGGATATCCAGCGTCTTTTCAAGGAGTCAAACTCTGTGAAACTGCAGGAAGCACCACTAGTGGCTGATAGACAGCCAACAGAGACAGTCTTAACCCTGCAATGAAAACATTGCACTTTCTCTAAAACTGCAGTGTTTTACATTGCTGGGTTTAGGTTAAAGGGACAGTGCACTCAGATCACTAGATGAGATGAAGTAGTCTGGGTACTTATTAGTGTCCCTTTAAAGGGACACTATAGTCACCAGAACCACTGCAGCTAATTATGAGAGTTCTGGTGTTTATAGTCTGTCCCTGCAGACTCAGTGATGTAAACGCTGCCTTTTCAAAGAAACGGCAGTGTTTACATTACTGCCTAGTTACACCCTAGGTGCACTCAGTCAGACAGCCTCTGATGATTGAATGCTTCTCTATGAGGAGATGCTGAGTGGTGCAGCAGCGTGACCTTCTGATTGGCTGATATCACCAAGATCCAGGATTTTGATACACTATGTCAATGAATTGTGAACCCCTGGTCTATAGTAACTAACGCTGTACGGTATGAAACATTTTCCAGCCAGCTAGGTTTTCATTAATTCTATCTTGGCCTAAACCATGAAATTCATAAAGTGGTGACATTCATTCACTGCGTGTTAGGAAATATTAGATTCTTTTTTAGGAATTTCACATTTTAAGTAAAAACTAGAAGAATTCTGTTATTTTTACCAAACATTGAGAAAGCGCCTGTTGATTCTCCTCATTCTGGTTTTAATGAACGAGTCTATGACTGGCGGCCTAGTGAAGCAATACTGTTATATTCTGTAATATTCTACACAGATTGTCACCGAAGATTGCAAGGACCTTCAAATTAATAACCCATATGAATTTACCGCACAATAAATATTATTAAAGTAGAGCTATATAGCGCAGTGTCTTTGTAAGGAAACCCGACTGACACACATTACAGAAATAGTTAGATCCATCGGTGCTGGACATGTACACTCTCAGACTGTAACACGTATAGAGGACACGGGATGCTGTGACACTTATAGAAGACACGGGATGCTGTGACACGTATAGAGGACACAGAATGCTGTGACACGTATAGAGGACACGGGATGCTGTGACACGTATAGAGGACACGGGATGCTGTGACACGTATAGAGGACACGGGATCCTGTGACACGTATATAGGACACAGGATACTGTGACACACATAGAGGAGACGGGATGCTGTGACACGTATATAGGACACAGAATGCTGTGACACGTATAGAGGACACAGAATGCTGTGACACGTATAGAGGACACGAGATGCTGTGACAAGTATATAGGACATGGGATACTGTGACACGCATAGAGGACACGGGATGCTGTGACACGTATATAGGACACAGGATACTGTGACACATATAGAGGACACGGGATGCTGTGACACGTATAGAGGACACAGAATGCAGTGACACGTATAGAGGACACGGGATGCTTCGACACTTATAGAGGACACGGGATGCTGTGACACGTATAGAGGACACAGAATACTGTGACACGTATAGAGGACATACCCAGATATTACGCAGTCTGAGCCGGTTACTGAAGATATAATATTATAAAAAACAGAATGTATAGGCGCTCACTATATTGCAGAACAGGCTGCGGTATACAATGCAAGAATTCCCAAAACCTTGTGTAGGTGAAATAGACAAAATAAAATATAGCGTATACTGCGCCTTTAAATTTATACATACATTAACCTTCGAGGAAATGTAGTAAACCTCAGAGAAAAAAAGAAAGACAAATAATAGTGAAATACAGTATGGCACAATCAAAATAAAATGAGTATAAACTATAGAAAAACCACTCACATACGCTAGAGCTTATTAGAGCTCTGCTGTATAACTCGTGGACGGTACAATCCCCGTCTAAGGATATATGGTAGTTGGAGTGTCGCTAATCCTCCGGGTGTCAGTAGTATATATAGGAGGTACAAAAAACAAGAAAGGAACTCCAATGGTGCAGTAAGTACTGATACTTAAAGGGACACTATAGTGACCTGAACAACTTTAGCTTAATAAAGCAGTTTTGGTGTATAGAACATGCCCCTGCAGCCTCACTGCTCAATCCTCTGCCATTTAGGAGTTAAATCCCTTTGTTTATGAACCCTAGTCACACCTCCCTGCATGTGACTTGCACAGCCTTCCATAAACACTTCCTGTAAAGAGAGCCCTATTTAGGCTTTCTTTATTGCAAGTTCTGTTTAATTAAGATTTTCTTATCCCCTGCTATGTTAATAGCTTGCTAGACCCTGCAAGAAACTCCTGTATGTGATTAAAGTTCAATTTAGAGATTGAGATACAATTATTTAAGGTAAATTACATCTGTTTGAAAGTGAAACCAGTTTTTTTTTCATGCAGGCTCTGTCAATCATAGCCAGGGGAGGTGTGGCTAGGGCTGCATAAACAGAAACAAAGTGATTTAACTCCTAAATGACAGTGAATTGAGCAGTGAAATTGCAGGGGAATGATCTATACACTAAAACTGCTTTATTTAGCTAAAGTCATTTAGGGGACTATAGTGTTCCTTTAAAATAAATAGAAAGAAGAAATGTACTTACATTCTTTAGAGCAAGACTTGCTCTAGTTGGAACAGCATGGGTGGTATAATCCCCACCTGAGGATATAGATGATGTCAGGAATCAAGCCAAAAAAAGGAAATCAATAAATAGTACTGTAAAAAAGTAACTATTTAAAAGAAAATAATAACAATACAAGATATAAAATCTGTGTAAAAGTCCCACTTGACGCATTTCGCCCGTCCAAAGGGCTTTTTCAAAAGTGTGGGAGAAGTCCTCTTCGTATTCTAAATTTATAGAATGGGCTTTTTTACAGTACTATTTATTGATTTCCTTTTTTTGGCTTGATTCCTGACATCATCGATATCCTCAGGTGGGGATTATACCACCCATGCTGTTCCAACTAGAGCAAGTCTTGCTCTAAAGAATGTAAGTACATTTCTTCTTTCTATTTATTTTAAGTATCAGTACTTACTGCACCATTGGAGTTCCTTTCTTGTTTTTTGTACCTCCTATATATACTACTGACACCCGGAGGATTAGCGACACTCCAACTACCATATATCCTTAGACGGGGATTGTACCGTCCACGCGTTATACAGCAGAGCTCTAATAAGCTATAGCGTATGTGAGTGGTTTTTCTATAGTTTATACTCATTTTATTTTGATTGTACCATATTGTATTGCACTATTACTTGTCTTTCTTTTTTTCTCTGAGGTTTACTACATTTCCTCTAAGGTTTATGTAGATATAATATTATATCCAGATATTACGCAGTCTGAGCCGGTTACTGCAGATATAATATTATACCCAGATATTACACAGTCTGAGACGCTTACTGCAGATATAATATTATATCCAGATATTACGCAGTCTGAGCCGGTTACTGCAGATATATTATACCCAGATATTACACAGTCTGAGCCGCTTACTGCAGATATAATATTATATCCAGATATTACGCAGTCTGAGCCGGTTACTGCAGATATAATATTATATCCAGATATTACGCTGTCTGAGACGGTTACTGCAGATATAATATTATTTCCACATATGACGCAGTCTGAGCCGGTTACTGCAGATATAATATTATATCCAGATATTACACAGACTGAGCCGGTTACAGCAGATATAATATTATATCCAGATATTACACAGACTGAGCCGGTTACTGCAGATATAATATTATACCCAGATATTATGCATTCTGAGCCGGTTACTGCAGATATAATATATCCAGATATTACACAGTCTGAGCCGGTTACTGCAGATATCATATTATACCCAGATATTACGCAGACTGAGCCGTTACTGCAGATATAATATTATACCCAGATATTACGCAGTCTGAGCCGGTTACTGCAGATATAATATTATACCCAGATATTACGCAGTCTGAGCCGGTTACTGCAGATATAATATTATATCCAGATATTACGCAGTCTGAGACGGTTACTGCAGATATAATATTATACCCAGATATTACACAGTCTGAGCCGGTTACTGCAGATATAATATTATATACAGATATTATGCAGTCTGAGCCGGTGTTCTATCAAAAAACCCTACCCCGTGAAAATTCCCTACCCTCGTCACTTCCGGTGACGCAGCCGCACCGGAAGTGACCCTCATCCAATGGAGGAGGAGGGTGTGCGCCGCCGCGCAGGCGCACAACAACTAGGCTAGGTAGGGATTTTTCACGGGGTAGGGGAAATTAACGCCACAGTGCGCACGCGCGGCAAAGTACTCCCGTCGGAGGTACAGCGCGCGTGCGCACTAGTGGCAAGGGAGAGAGGCTTTAATCCGACGATCAGAGTTCGCGCGTGCGCAGTATAGGGGTAGGGAAATTTGATGGCTATTAGCCCTGTGAGATCTCCCTACCCCTGTACTGCGCATGCGCGGACTCATCATCAGATTAAAGCCTCTCCCTGCTCCCAACACTCTCAGCCATCCAAGATTGAGGGTGAATTATGGTGGGACGGTGGGTGTTTATGTGCATTATATTGGGGGGGGTCTGTGCAGAATTGGGGGGTCTGTGCAGAATTGGGGGTCTGCACAGACCCCCCAATATAATGCACATAAACACCCACCGTCCCACCATACTTTACCCTCAATCTTGGATGGCTGAGAGTGTTGGGAGCAGGGAGAGGCTTTAATCTGATGATGAGTCCGCGCATGCGCAGTATAGGGGTAGGGAGATCTCACAGGGCTAATAGCCATCAAATTTCCCTACCCCTATACTGCGCATGCGCGGTTTGTGAAGCGCTCCCTTGCAACTCGTGCGCACGCGCGCTGTACCTCCGACGGGAGTACTTTGCTGCGCGTGCGCACTGTTGCGTTCATTTCCCCTACCCCGTGAAAAATCCCTACCTAGTTGGTGTGCGCTTGCGCGGCGGCGCACACCCTCCTCCTCCATTGGATGAGGGTCACTTCCGGTGCGGCTGCGTCACCGGAAGTGACGAGGGTAGGGAATTTTCACGGGGTAGGGTTTTTTGATAGAACACCGGTTACTGCGGATATAATATTATACTCAGATATTACGCAGTATGAGCCAGTTACTGCAGATATAATATTATACCCAGATATTACGCAGTCTGAGCCGGTTCCTGCAGATATAATATTATATCCAGATATTACGCAGTCTGAGCCGGTTACTGCGGATATAATATTATATCCAGATATGACGCAGTATGAGCCGGTTACTGCAGATATAATATTATACCCAGATATTACGCAGTCTGAGCCGGTTCCTGCAGATATAATATTATATCCGGATATTACACAATCTGAGCCGGTTACTGCAGATCTAATATTATATCCAGATATTACGCAGTCTGAGCCGGTTACTGCAGATATAATATTATATCCAGATATTACGCAGTCTGAGCCGGTTCCTGCAGATATAATATATCCGGATATTACACAATCTGAGCCGGTTACTGCAGATCTAATATTATATCCAGATATTACGCAGTCTGAGCCGATTACTGAGGATCTAATATTATATCCAGATATGACGCAGTCTGAGCCGGTTACTGCACATATAATATTATACCCAGATATGACACAGTCTGAGCCAGTTACTGCAGATATAATATATCCAGATATTACGCAGTCTGAGCCGGTTACTGCGGATATAATATTATATCCAGATATTACGCAGTATGAGCCGGTTACTGCAGATATAATATTATACCCAGATATTACACAGTCTGAGCCGGTTACTGCAGATATAATATTATACCCAGATATTATGCAGTCTGAGCCGGTTACTGCAGATATAATATTATATCCAGATATTACGCAGTCTGAGCCGGTTACTGCAGATATAATATTATACCCAGATATTACGCAGTCTGAGTCGGTTACTGCAGATATAATATTATACCCAGATATTGCACAGTCTGAGCCGGTTACTGCAGATATAATATTATACCCAGATATTACGCAGTCTGAGCCGGTTACTGCAGATATAATATTATATCCAGATATTACACAGACTGAGCCGGTTACAGCAGATATAATATTATATCCAGATATTACACAGACTGAGCCGGTTACTGCAGATATAATATTATACCCAGATATTATGCATTCTGAGCCGGTTACTGCAGATATAATATATCCAGATATTACACAGTCTGAGCCGGTTACTGCAGATATCATATTATACCCAGATATTACGCAGACTGAGCCGTTACTGCAGATATAATATTATACCCAGATATTACGCAGTCTGAGCCGGTTACTGCAGATATAATATATCCAGATATTACACAGTCTGAGCCGGTTACTGCAGATATCATATTATACCCAGATATTACGCAGACTGAGCCGTTACTGCAGATATAATATTATACCCAGATATTACGCAGTCTGAGCCGGTTACTGCAGATATAATATTATACCCAGATATTACGCAGTCTGAGCCGGTTACTGCAGATATAATATTATATCCAGATATTACGCAGTCTGAGACGGTTACTGCAGATATAATATTATACCCAGATATTACACAGTCTGAGCCGGTTACTGCAGATATAATATTATATACAGATATTATGCAGTCTGAGCCGGTTACTGCGGATATAATATTATACTCAGATATTACGCAGTCTGAGCCGGTTCCTGCAGATATAATATATCCGGATATTACACAATCTGAGCCGGTTACTGCAGATCTAATATTATATCCAGATATTACGCAGTCTGAGCCGATTACTGAGGATCTAATATTATACCCAGATATGACACAGTCTGAGCCGGTTACTGCAGATATAATATTATACCCAGATATTACGCAGTCTGAGCCGGTTACTGCAGATATAATATTACACCCAGATATTACGCAGTCTGAGCCGGTTACTGCGGATATAATATTATATCCAGATATTACGCAGTCTGAGCCGGTTACTGCGGATATAATATTATATCCAGATATTACGCAGTATGAGCCGGTTACTGCAGATATAATATTATACCCAGATATTACACAGTCTGAGCCGGTTACTGCAGATATAATATTATACCCAGATATTATGCAGTCTGAGCCGGTTACTGCAGATATAATATTATATCCAGATATTACGCAGTCTGAGCCGGTTACTGCAGATATAATATTATACCCAGATATTACGCAGTCTGAGCCGGTTACTGCAGATATAATATTATACCCAGATATTGCACAGTCTGAGCCGGTTACTGCAGATATAATACTATACCCAGATATTACGCAGTCTGAGCCGGTTACTGCAGATATAATATTATATCCAGATATTACACAGTCTGAGCCGGTTACTGCAGATATAATATTATACCCAGATATTACACAGTCTGAGCCGGTTACTGCAGATATAATATTATATCCAGATATTACAGTCTGAGCCGGTTATTGCAGATATAATATTATATCCAGATATTACGCAGTCTGAGCCGGATACTGCAGATATAATATTATACCCAGATATTACACAGTCTGAGCCGGTTATTAGGTTTATTATTATACCCAGATATTACGCAGTCTGAGCCAGTTATTACGGTTTATTATTATACCCAGATATTGCGCAGTCTGAGACGGTTATTACGGTTTATTATTATACCCAGATATAACGCAGTCTGAGCCGGTTATTACGGTTTATTATTATACCCAGATATTACGCAGTCTGAGCCGGTTATTACGGTTTATTATTATACCCAGATATTACGCAGTGTGAGCCGGTTACTGCAGATATAATATTATATCCAGATATTACGCAGTCTGAGCCGGTTACTGCAGATATAATATTATACCCAGATATGACGCAGTCTGAGCCGGTTACTGCAGATATAATATTATATCCAGATATTACACAGTCTGAGCTGGTTACTGCGGATATAATATTATACCCAGATATGACGCAGTCTGAGCCGGTTACTGCAGATATAATATACCCAGATATTATGCATTCTGAGCCGGTTACTGCAGATATAATATTATATCCAGATATTACGCAGTCTGAGCCGGTTATTACGGTTTATTATTATATCCAGATATTACGCAGTCTGAGCCGGTTATTACGTTTTTTTTTTTTTTTGTAAATATGATTTTTATTAATATATTCTGTGGCAAAACTAGCCACTTCTGGACTATATGTATTGCAGGTTGTCCATAGGCTGAATGTATACTGTATGTCTTTACCTGTATAAGTGCTGTGTTATGGCCGTTCGCATGCTGGCAGCCATACGCTGCCAGCATACAAAGTATTCGTTCGACGAAACACGGCTATCCCAGCCGTTCGCCGTACGAATGCGGGCTCCCCAGGTAGACCACACATTCACAAGTCGTGTGGCACCAATTAACCGATTGCAACAATGTTGCAATCGGTAATTAAGGGCTCTCCTAGGTGGCCGCCGTTCGGCTACCGACCATGCGGCGGTCGGCCATCTTGGATCCTTTGTCTCTGCAGCGGTGTTCGGTCGTCGAGAGCCTGGAACTGAAAACGGCTACTCAATGATCCGAACACCGCTGGACTTCCAGAGCGTTCGGGAGTTCCGCGTTCGGCACATTCTGTTCCCCATAGATGTTCGGTACTTTTAAACCGAACTCAATGTTTTAATGTATTTTGTGCGGCGTTCGGTTAGTTTAGCTGGGATCAGAGCGGTATTCTCACTAAATGTGCCCGCCGACCCCAGCTATCTACCGAACGGTCATTCGTCTAAAAGCGAGCAAAAATGTATAAAATATGGATTTCTGTATAAATTGTCGGTTTTGCTCCACGAGGGGATAATCCACTTAATCGTCCATTTTAGTGGGAGTATCCCTCTCGTGTAGCAATGCCTGTTGGGATAATTACAATGCCTGATGGGAGAAATCCCCTGTAACAGCTGTAAGGAAACCCCTTGCAAGGGGAACTGCATAAATATGGAAGTCTGTGAATAAAGCAAGTTAGTTGACTCCCAAACTGTGTTTCGTCCGGTTATTGGGAGGATGGGGAATATTGCCGTGCTTTCTGCTCTGACTGTGGATTTCCTGAGAATACCAACGGATATCGTCGACTAATATACTGCATTCCGTTACAATTGGTGGCAAGCGACGGGATCCGAACCTTACAGCCGAAAAGAGGAGTTCGTGTAACTGGAACTACCGAACAAGGAAAGCAAAGGCAATTCGTATGGAGATTGATTATACCATACTGAAACGACAGACTTTAAAGGAACTACTGGAAGCCAGAGGGAAAGTAGCCAGCAGCAAAACCAAGGCTACCCTAATCGCCGAGCTGATGGAGGGAGACCAAGCCCGCAGCGCTACACCCCCAGTAGTTATGGAGGAAACCCTCTATGAAAGAGAGATGAGGACCAGGCTAGCATTTTTGCCGCAGCCTATATCGGATGCCATGTTGAACCTGGTGATGGCAAATGTGCAGGAATATGTTATGGCACACAGCCCGCAACACACCTTGACTCGAACCGAGTCCAACCCCGGGTCCCTTTACAACCCGGTAAAGCCCAAGATCCCGTACCAGGCCTTCAGAGCTTTTTGCGAGGAAAAGGACGAAATAGATGGGTACTTGCAAAACTTTGAAAGACTGTGTGATCTGCATGAACTAGAACGGTCAGTATGGGTGCAACTGCTAGCAAGCAAACTAGCAGGTCGGGCAGCCGAAGCGTACCGTGCTGTGCCCAGTGAGGACAGCAAAGATTATGAAAAAGTAAAGCGCTCAATCTTGGAGAGGTATGCCATTACCCCAGAGGCATACCGGCGCAAGTTCAGACACTTACGCAAACCAGAGCGAGATTCGCACGCAGAATGGGCACACAAATTAGATCAAGCCTCCCAAGGGTGGATACAGGCCAGCAACGCCACCACCATGGAGGAATTGCGTCAGATGATGTTGCTGGAGCAATTTTTTAACGGATTGTCACCGGAGACTCAAGAATGGGTGCGGGACAGAAAACCCCTCACCCTAACCGAAGCGGCTAGATTGGCCGATCAACACTTTGATGCCCGGAGGCACCAGGGACCTGTAGCCAAAAGCTACTCCCGACCCACAGGACTACCTAGCGCTACACCATCTCTAGCGCCCACAGCCGCTCCGTTCCGTCCCTCACAAGGACAGATACCGCCACCTTCCAGATACAACGGGCGGGCCAACATCCAGTGCCATTCCTGTAAACAATGGGGGCATATGGCCCGAGAATGCACCCAGAATCGCGGCAGGCCCACCTGGAATCAAGGGCGTCCAAACCCCGCACCCAGGGCGGCTGCTCACCATTACCAGAGGGAACCAGCCACTCAGGATTTGTGGAGTGTTCATGCGGAGGAACCCCTGGGTATATTGCACGAAGTAATGTCGGTCCGAGCCACCGATAACCGGCAGCATCACCGGCAGCTGGTAACCCTTGAGGGGAACGAAGTTCAGGGACTGCGGGATTCGGGAGCTACCTTAACCCTAATAGCACCCCATTTGGTATCGGAGGGCACGCATACCGGCGGATCTGTGGCTGTTCGGGTAGCCGGGGGAGCTGTATACCGACTACCCACGGCAAAAGTACATTTGAACTGGGGTGCGGGAGAGGGGACAGTAGAAGTGGGACTAATGCAGAACTTACCCGCAGATGTTGTGCTAGGGAATGATTTGGGTCAGATGACCTCTGCCTTTGTTCCACAGGCCCCCTACCAAGAAGCCCATCCAGTAACCACACGGCAACAGGCTTGCACCACGGCTACACCGATACACTCTGAGGCTCAGGTAAGAGACCATGACCCCCAACCGACTCCCATATCTTGGGATACCCCGACTACCTTTGTCACTGAAGTACAGACCGATCCCACTCTACAAGTCTATAGGGACCGGGCCCAGGCTGACCAGACAGGGTTAGAGGGGGAGCATTACACGTGGGAGAAAGAGTTATTGTACCGTGTCACGGCCAAGGACGTGGGGGGGTCTGTCACCTTGACTAACAAACAGTTAGTAGTACCGCGGAAGTATAGGCAGGAGCTGCTCAGAATTGCTCACGATATCCCCTTGTCAGGACACCTAGGGATGACCCGTACCCGATACCGCCTGACGCATGCGTTTTTCTGGCCCGGAATCTCACAGGATGTGCGACAGTATTGCACCTCCTGCGACGTTTGCCAGCGAGTAGGTAAACGAGGGGATCGCCACAAGGCCAAGTTATGCCCCCTACCCATTATTGCCGAACCCTTCAGCAGGGTAGCAGTGGACATAATAGGGCCCCTGCCAAAACCCAGCCCCTCTGGTAAAAAGTATATTCTAACCGTGGTGGACTACGCCACCAGGTACCCCGAAGCTGTGGCTCTCCCTAACATTCACGCTGAAACCGTAGCTGAAGCCCTAATGAAAGTATTTTCCCGGGTAGGGTTTTCCCAGGAAATAATATCCGACCGGGGCACCCAATTTACTGCCGAGGTTACCCAACATATGTGGAAGGTATGTGGCATTAAGCCAATAGTCAATTCCGCCTACCACCCCCAGTCCAATGGACTATGTGAAAGGTTTAATGGGACGCTGAAGCAGATGCTTCGGACGTTCGGGGAAACCCACAAAGACTGGGAGAGGTTTCTGCCTCACCTGCTTTTTGCATATAGAGAGGTTCCCCAAGAATCAACCGGGTTCTCCCCATTTGAACTATTGTTTGGGAGAAGAGTACGGGGGCCCTTAAACTTGATTAGGGAACACTGGGAGGGGGAGAGTACAGCTAGCGAAACCCCTATCGTATCATATGTACTGGAGTTCAGGGATCGTCTGGAGGCGCTAACTCAGGCTGTGCACACCAACCTCCAGGCGGCTCAGCGACGTCAGCGACGCTGGTACGATAGAGGAGCCAGGGACCGCAGCTTTCAAGTGGGACAGAAGGTTTTAATTTTAAAACCTGTCCGCACAGACAAGCTGCAGGCCATCTGGCAAGGCCCATACCAGGTAGTGGAGCAGCGATGCGACACTACCTATGTAATCGGCCCCTGCTCAGGGGTGGGGAAGAGACGCATGCTTCACGTAAACCTGCTCAAACCCTACCATGAGAGGATAGAAGATGTGACGGCAATCTGTGCCTCCGCCTTAGAAGATCAGGAGAACTTGCCCCTACCTGATCTACTAGAACCAGAAGAACCGGTAGAGCCTTCCCGGGGAGTTCAACTGGGGGAGCGGCTAAGCCCTCACGAGCGTGCCCAGGTACAGGCGCTGATCGTAGCTAAAGGGGCTACCTTCTCAAATTTACCTGGGTACACTCCGCTGGCCACACACCGAGTTGAAACCCCGGGACAGCTACCTATGCGACAGGCGCCATATAGGGTTCCGGAATCCGTCCGGACCCATATGAAGGCCGAGTTAGATGAAATGCTGCAGCTAGGGGTTATCGAACCCTCAGATAGCCCCTGGGCATCGCCGGTAGTCCTGGTGCCTAAAAAGGATGGCACTACCCGATTCTGCGTTGACTACCGGAGGCTGAATGACAAGACAGTGTCTGATGCCTACCCGATGCCTCGGATAGACGAGCTGCTAGATAAGATGGCACGGGGTCAGTATCTCACTACCATTGACTTATGTAAGGGATACTGGCAAATTCCTTTAGCCGATGATGCCATCCCCAAGTCGGCGTTTGTCACTCCGTTTGGCCTGTACCAGTTTAAGGTCATGCCCTTCGGAATGAAAAACGCTCCGGCTACTTTTCAGCGGATGGTAGATCGGCTACTGGACGGCTTCCAGGACTATGCCTGTGCCTATCTGGATGACATAGCCATCTTCAGCCAGACCTGGGAAGATCACCTAGATCATATAGGGGCGATCTTAGACCGTATTGGGGAAGCCGGGTTAACCTTAAAACCGAGTAAGTGCCACGTAGGGATGGCCGAGGTGCAGTATCTGGGACACCGAGTAGGGTGTGGGCAGCAGAGACCCGAGCCAGCCAAAATTGAGGCCGTAGCTAAGTGGCCTACCCCCAGGACCAAAACCCAGGTGCTAGCGTTTCTAGGGACTGCAGGGTATTATAGGAAATTTGTACCCGACTACAGCACCCTGGCCAAACCCCTGACGGACCTGACCAAAAAGAACCTCCCTCGACTGGTTGTCTGGGCCCCAGAGTGTGAGCAGGCATTCCAACAACTCAAGACCGCCCTAACTAATGCTCCCGTGTTAACTGCTCCTGATCCAACTAAAAGATTTCTTGTCCACACAGACGCTTCAATGTTTGGATTGGGGGCAGTGCTGAGTCAAGTGGGAGCCGATGGCGGAGAACATCCCGTAGCCTACTTAAGCCGCAAGTTGTTGCCCCGTGAAGTGAGCTACGCCGCTATTGAGAAGGAATGCCTGGCCGTGGTGTGGGCCCTTAAAAAGTTACAGCCGTATTTGTATGGACAACCTTTTTCCTTACTCACAGATCACAACCCGTTGGTGTGGCTAAACCGTGTATCTGGGGACAACGCCCGGCTGCTGCGCTGGAGTTTGGCGCTGCAGCCCTTTGACTTTACCATCCACTACCGGCCAGGAAAACAAAACGGTAACGCTGACGGGTTATCCAGACAGACTGAACTAGAGAAGTGATCTGTGAGTACTCCCCCGGACATCCCCAAGCCGATCCGTTGGGATCAGACTGTGTATGCCGGCTTGGTTCTGGGGGAGCATTGTGGCAAAACTAGCCACTTCTGGACTATATGTATTGCAGGTTGTCCATAGGCTGAATGTATACTGTATGTCTTTACCTGTATAAGTGCTGTGTTATGGCCGTTCGCATGCTGGCAGCCATACGCTGCCAGCATACAAAGTATTCGTTCGACGAAACACGGCTATCCCAGCCGTTCGCCGTACGAATGCGGGCTCCCCAGGTAGACCACACATTCACAAGTCGTGTGGCACCAATTAACCGATTGCAACAATGTTGCAATCGGTAATTAAGGGCTCTCCTAGGTGGCCGCCGTTCGGCTACCGACCATGCGGCGGTCGGCCATCTTGGATCCTTTGTCTCTGCAGCGGTGTTCGGTCGTCGAGAGCCTGGAACTGAAAACGGCTACTCAATGATCCGAACACCGCTGGACTTCCAGAGCGTTCGGGAGTTCCGCGTTCGGCACATTCTGTTCCCCATAGATGTTCGGTACTTTTAAACCGAACTCAATGTTTTAATGTATTTTGTGCGGCGTTCGGTTAGTTTAGCTGGGATCAGAGCGGTATTCTCACTAAATGTGCCCGCCGACCCCAGCTATCTACCGAACGGTCATTCGTCTAAAAGCGAGCAAAAATGTATAAAATATGGATTTCTGTATAAATTGTCGGTTTTGCTCCACGAGGGGATAATCCACTTAATCGTCCATTTTAGTGGGAGTATCCCTCTCGTGTAGCAATGCCTGTTGGGATAATTACAATGCCTGATGGGAGAAATCCCCTGTAACAGCTGTAAGGAAACCCCTTGCAAGGGGAACTGCATAAATATGGAAGTCTGTGAATAAAGCAAGTTAGTTGACTCCCAAACTGTGTTTCGTCCGGTTATTGGGAGGATGGGGAATATTGCCGTGCTTTCTGCTCTGACTGTGGATTTCCTGAGAATACCAACGGATATCGTGGACTAATATACTGCATTCCGTTACATATTCGCAATGTATTTCAACAAGAAGAAGGTGGTGGACTCGCAGGTCCCTGGAAACAAGAACATCAAATATTTGCATGTGGGCTCGCAGGCCCCATGGAGCCATGAGGACTCGCAGGTCCTGCGCATTCCAAGCAGATTACATTGAGTGTCTCATGTGTTGCCCTCCTTGTTTATTTTATTATTTTTTTTATAATTTATTTTATTGTTCTGTTGAAAATTTGGCAAAATGTTCGTGACATAACATGTGAACAGGTTGGTGAAAACCCACAGGTTTTTCACCTGCTATGCATTATACGGTCTTATAATGTGCCTAGATTCCCGAGAGGAAGGCGTAAAGTAACTGGGATACAAAAGTCCCTGGGCATCCTAGTCAGGTGTCCCATAACATAAAAACATAAACAATCTTAAAGGAACTAGTCTTGAATGGAAAGAATGGAAAGAAAGAAGAGCACAGAACATTCTGTTCCAATACAGTCTGTCGTGTGGCATGTTGTGCTTGTGAGATTACGGTCGTCAGGCGGTCTTCAATCCTGTTTAGTCGTTTGCCGGAGTTCAGGTGGTGACTACAGTAGTGTGCGGGCATCCCAAACCGTCTTTTGTTGGTGTGTGCGTGTGTCCGTGTGGTTGGGTCGGGACCATGTCCCGTCTTTTGTGGAGTGTGTGGGCTGTGTTTCCCCGTTTGTTTATTGTGTATCAAGAGGGGTGAAGTTTTGCTTTGACCTGGGTAGCTGCTTCGAGGTGGTGTTGTATGTGCGGTAAGGGTACTAGGATCAGTATAAGTACATCATCTCGTGCGTGTGCCTCTATATCTAGGCTGTTGGTTCATCGTGTCCCGGTGGTTAGGGCCCCTCTAACCTTATGGTATGGGATGTGCGTTGTGTTATTACCCATGTACGTCTGTTTGTTGTAGTATGTTCTAGATGTGGCTCGTGCGCATATTCGTGTCGATCGTCCCCCATTTGCGTTCCCTTTGCGTTGGTGAGAGTTATTGGGCTTGGACCCCCTTGTCAGGTCAGTTATGTGGTGGTTAGTCTTGTGGGGATCCCGTCGCCTGGCCGGCACGTGTGGCTCCCATCACCCCCCCCAACCCCGTCCCCCCGGCACGGTGGTTCGAGCCGTCGGCCTCCAGCCTCCCGGCGACATGTCCGACCCGAGGCCCCCATCGCTCCGCATATCTTTCACTTTGTCCCATGAGGGATGCTCTCATCTTTTCTGCTGAGCGGATCTCCTCGACTCTATCGTACCATTGGGTTAACGTTGGTGGCTGTGTCTGTTTCCACATCGCTGGTATGAGTGCTTTGGCTGCATCCAGCATGTGTCGCAGTATGGATTTTTTGTATTGTGAGATTGGTTGCGGTGTCGAGTGCAGTAAGTATTGTTCCATGTTGAGGGGGAATGGTTCTCGGAGGATCTCTGTGATTTTTGTGCTGATCTGGGTCCAGAACGGCCGTATGATTGAGCAGTTCCACCAAATGTGGCTGAGGGTACCTTCTTCCTCTCCGCACCTCCAGCATACGGCTGGGATACTGGGAAATATCCTATGGAGACGTGTTGGCGTTTTGTACCATTGCGATAAGAGCTTGTAATTAACTTCTTGGTATCGGGTGCTTACCGAAGATTTATGGTGTAAGATGAGTATTTTTTCCCACTGAGTGGGGGTGAATTCCTGATTTGTAATACTTTCCCAGTGCGACTTGAATGTGACTATTTCCGTGCGGTCACCTGTGAGGATGTATTGGTAAAGGTAAGAGATCGCTTTACCTGTGCTCGTTTTGGTAAAACACATTCTCTCAAACGGCGTTAGGGCCCTATGTAAGGCCATACAATCTCTGAATGAATGGTAGAAATGTTTTAGTTGAGTATAGCGGAAGACTTGTTGTAGGGTCGGGGTTTGTGTGTTGGTGAGTTCTGGGAGCGTTTTTAGGGTGGTGTCGCCCAATACATTGTGGAGTGGCACATAGTCCTGTTCTTGTCTTCCCAGGATTCCCCATGCCCTGGCAGTGAGGCCTCCTCCTATGGAACGATTGTTGGTGATAGGGGTCAGCGGGCTCGGTGTCGGGGATATTTGTTTGGCTCTTCTCGTTGTGTACCACGTGTGTAAGGTATGGGCCATCGGTGAGGTGTTATCGGGGTCTTTCCGTGTTGTGATCTTGGTCCCCCATAGAGTTTCCGGCATAGTCGCACCTCCTCCAATCTCCATCAGCGGGATCCATTGTTTATGTGACGGGCGGGTGTGCCATTCCAGTATGCGTTGTAACGTGGTGGCCTGGTGGTATTTTTTCATGTCCGGGAGTGCGAGGCCGCCCCGGTGGCGGGGGAGGCACAGGGTGTTGTGACTGACCCGGGGTCGTTGACCCCTCCATATGTATTTGAGGATTGCCGATCTGAGGGAGGAAAAATATGCTGCGGGTATCGTCATTGGTAGTGTTTGGAACAGATAAAGCAATCGGGGTAGTATATTCATTTTCACTACCGCGATGCGTCCCAGCCAAGATATGTGTTGGGAGTAGGGGATAGGGGGCATCCCTGTCTCGTTCCGTTCCGGATCGGGAACAGGGTCGTAAGTGCCCTATTTACCCTGACCCGTGCGGACGGTCGACTATAAATTGCTGCGATCCAGGTGAGCAGGTTGAGCCCAAATCCCATCTCCTTGAGCAGCTCCAGCAGGTATGTCCAGTCCACCCTGTCAAACGCCTTCTCCGCGTCGGTGGACGGGAGTAGCAGTCGGTGCCCTGTGCCTTTGGCAAGGTGTTGGATGGAGAGAGCCCGTAATGTACTGTCGCGGGCTTCTCTGCCTGGGACGAAGCTCGTCTGGTCTGGGTGGACTAGTCTAGGCAGAAACGAGTTGAGGCGGCTCGAGAGGACCTTGGTGAATAATTTGAGATCAATGATCAAGAGAGAGATTGGCCTATAGCTGCTGCACTGCTCAAGGTCTTTTCCCAGCTTAGGGAGGATGGTTATGGTTGCCGCTAATGTGTCATCGTGGAGCCTGTCACCAGTCGTGATTGCATTCACGGCTGCGGTTAATTTTGGGATGAGTATGGGCCCGAATTTCTTATAGTATTCAAGAGTGAGCCCGTCGGGTCCCGGTGCTCTACCCGTTTTTGTTGTTTTGATCGCAGTTCTAATTTCTTCTTCAGTGACGGGAGCATCCATGCGTTCGGCCTCGGCGTGGGAGACACGTTGGGCTAGGTGTCGTGCGAGGTATTGTAGAATCTCCTGTTTCTTGGATCGTGTCGGCGTATCAGGGGACTGTGAGTGTAGATTATATAGTCGAGTGTAGTAGGTTCGGAATTCGTTTGCTATGCTTTCGGGGTGTTGGGTCGTTCGCCCTCCAGATAGTTTCAGCTTATGTATTTGCACGGGTGCTTGTTGGCCTTTTAAACATACGGGCCAAAAGTTTGCCTCCTTTGTTCGCGTGTATGTAATATAAGGCGGCCTACCGTTGCAGTTGTCTGTAATGTTTTTTGACCAATAGGTCATGCAATTGGCCGCGGAGGTCCAGTAGTTCTCTGTAGGTGTCCTCCTCAAGCGTTTGCTTGTGGCGTTCCTCGATGTTCCCGATTTTATTAAGGAGGTCTGTCATGTGTTGTTGGGCCTCTTTTGTCTTTGTCGTCGCTAGGTGGATTATGGAGCCCCGTATGACGCATTTATGGGCTTCCCATATGGTGGTGGCTGGGGTATCTCCGTTTTCGTTGTGTAAGAAGTATTCATTCAGTGCTTCCATAGGGTGTCGTTGAGCCTCCAAGTCATCACCTTCGGTCTTATTAGTGGGGAGTCGAGCTCTAGTGTGACCGCCCCATGGTCGGACCACATGGCCGCGTCGATGGTTGCCCCCCGCAGTGTGGTGAGTTGCTCCTGTTGAATGAACACGTAGTCGATCCTCGAGTATCTCCCATGGACCCTCGAGTAGTGTGTAAAATCCTTCACTGTGGGGTGTAGAGCTCTCCAGCAGTCCACCAGTCGCAGGCTTCTGAGGGCTCGTAGAGTGGTTCGTGTGTCTCTTTGCGGGAGGCTACTACGTCCTGTGGAGGTATCCAGAGAGGGATCCAGGGGGATGTTAAGATCTCCCCCGAGTATGAGGGTCCCTTCCGTGAAGTCAGTCAACACGCTCAATGTTCTGCGGATGAACTGCGCTTGGTTCCGATTGGGGGCGTATATACTCGCCAGGGTATAGGTCCTGTTCATTAGTGTGCCCTTCAGGAAGATGTATCGCCCCTCCGTGTCTACTATTTTATCCGTTTCCGTGAAACCTAGCCTCGCGGTGAGGAGTATCGCTACACCTGCTTTCTTTGAGGAGTGGTGGTTACTGAAACACGTTTGGGAATATGATTTGTCCTTCATGGTCGGGGCGGAATCTGCTCGGAAATAAGTTTCTTGAAGTAGGGCTATCGAGATACGCTTTTGTCGGAGTTCTCGAAGAAGGTGCGTTCTTCGCTCTGGGATGTTCAGTCCCCTGCAGTTATGGGTGAGTATGCTGTAGCGGAATGCAGTAAGCCTGTCCTGCAAAATGCCTGTGTGACTGTGTCCGTATAATTTTTCCCTATGTTAAAATTGCTGTTCGTCTGTTTATTATGTGAATTATATGTTATTCGGTAGTTTCCATCCGTACTATATACTTATGGAAACTACCGAACGGAGGGGCCACCCCGGAGAGAAGTGTGCCAGCAATTAAGGCTCACATTCTTCCCCAAACCACAAGTTAACCGGCATTAACATTGTATCTGGGTGGCCGCCATTCGGCATGCGTACACGTGGCGGCGGCCATCTTACGCATGAAAATCCCAGCGGTGTTTGGTCGTCGAGTGCCTGGAACTCAAATCGGACACTCAGGCAACCAAACACCGCTGAGACCTCCAGAGCTCCGTAACTGCCGAACGGAGAGACATAACGAATCCCCATTCGGTAGTAATAAAGTACCGAATGAGGGAATCACTATTTAGGTGAATGTAAATGTGGATGGCAATTGTAAATGTCTATTTTAACTACCGAACGGAGACCGACCGCAGGGCCCATTCTCATGGAACCCTTTTCGGATACCAACTCGTGTGCGGTCGGTCAAACTTCACTTGCCGGTAACTGCCGAACCCCTGGTCCGATCTGGGTGAATTTTGGATATTATATTCACCCAGATCAGGGCTACCCAGCGGTACCCTGATATTAAAGCTATATGATATTTTAGAGGTACATCCAAGTTTGGGGTAAACTACTGTACAACTTAAGGGGATTATGACCCACTCTGAGGGGAGGAGATGTGTGGGAGGTAACAAGAATGTTATTGGTTACTATCATAATTGCTGTAGTTCCCTCCCTTGCATGGGAGCAGGCTTTATAAGAAACCCTGGAATAAACGATTGCTAGTTCTACTCCTGAAACTGTGTGTCGTCCAGTTATTGGGAGTGCTGTGGGGATATTGCTGTACCGTTTTACCTGCTGGAAACTCTGCTGTGGATTTACTAATGACTTGTTCCTGAGCCTTCCTTGGATCTAAAGTGGAGAATAGCTGCGAGAAATCAGCCCTCCGCTACATTGGTTGGCAGCGCTGGGATCCAGACTCACAGAGGAACAAGGATTAATGGAGATTGACCTTTCTACGCTAAAAAGAACCACCTTGAAAGATCTTCTGGAAGCAAAAGGTGTTTCTGCCAGCAGCAAATCCAAAGCAACGCTCATCACCGAAGTAATGGCAGAATACAGAGCAGAGGAGGTCCAGGCCACGGAACAAAGACCTGAAACAGAACAGGAGGAGTTCCAAAGGCAATTACAATACAGACTGGCCTTCTATGGGGAAAACCCACCCACAGAGATCATCTCTAAAACCATGACAGAGGTGCAGGAATTTGTAAAGAGAAACAGGAGACCACAAACACCAGAAAGAGGTACCGCAGGAGCTATAGCACAAGAGGGTAAGCCCAAAATTCCCTACCAAGCGTTTAAAACGTATGTGGAAGCAGAGGAGGATATAGATGCCTTCCTACAGGACTTTGAGAGACTATGTACACTGCATAACATACCAAGGGAAGAGTGGGTACCCATATTAGCGGGACGGCTGTCAGGAAGGGCAGCGGAAGCCTACCGCACTGTACCAGATGTGGAAATTAGGAACTATAACCGGGTGAAAGAGATTATCTTGGCCCGGTATGCAATAACAGCAGAGGCATACCGGAGACGTTTCAGGGAACTGAAAAAGGTGGACAAAGATTCACATGCGGAGTGGGCTTGCCGACTAGAAAGGGCAGCCCTTGGGTGGATGCAGTCGAGTAAAGCGAGGTCCATGGAGGACTTATTACAAATGCTGCTGTTGGAGCAGTTTTATGAGGGGATATCCTCAGAACTGCAGGAATGGGTGAGGGACCGTAACCCCACCACCCTCACCGAGGCTGCCAAAAAGGCAGATGACTTTATGGATGCTCGCAGACAAACCAAGACAGTGGGTAACAAACCGGCCATGCGGCCACTGGGGGTAAATTCATTTTCTCCTAACCCTCAACCCCCACCAAGATCCCTTCCTCCACCAGCACCAGCCGCAGCACAGCCGAGATACCGCACACCTGCTTCTGTGCAATGCCACCGATGCCAGAGGTGGGGACATTACCAACGAGATTGTCCGCAGTCCAGGGAACGCAACACCTGGATCCGACCAGGGCCCCCACCACCACCACCGAGAGCAGCAGCACATCATTACCAGGACGAGGTACCACTCCCCTACAGCTCTGCCGTTCCAGTCACGACTGTGGAACAGTGGGAAGTGCTGCATGAGGCTAACCCCTTGCAGGCACAGGCGGATAACCGCCAGCACCATAGGCAAACCGTATATCTGGAAGGGAAGCCTATGCAGGGGCTCAGAGACTCAGGAGCCACCATCACCCTGGTGCAAAGCCATTTGGTTCCAGATAAGGCTAAACTGAATAAGACTGTGGCTGTCAGGGTTGCAGGGGGAGCCGTGTATCGGCTAGACACAGCCAGGGTACATTTGCATTGGGGTGCGGGGTACGGGAATGTGGAAGTGGGACTAATGCCGCAATTACCTGCTGAGGTGGTCCTGGGGAATGACCTGGGCAAACTCACCTCCGCATTTGAACCACAACCTACGGAAGAAGCACACCCAGTAGTCACCAGGCAACAGGCCCGCACCCAACAAAACAACGCACTGCCGGAGGTCCAGGTAAGAGATTCCTCCCCTTCCCTAGACTGTATCCCTTGGGCCCCTCCTGACGAGTTTGTAGCCGAGGTAGTCACTGACCCCACCTTACAGGTATACCGAGACAAGGTCACCTCTATCCAACCGGGGGCGGAGGGGGAAAGATTTGTATGGGACCGACAGTTATTATACCGGGAATCAAGTAAACAAATAGACGGGTCAGACCCCATTACCACAAGACAGCTGGTGGTACCTCAGAGGTACCGAACCGAATTACTCCGGATAGCGCACGATATTCCGCTATCCGGACATTTGGGGGTCAGCCGTACCAGATATCGATTGACCCAGAGTTTCTTTTGGCCAGGGATTAGCCAGGAGGTACGCAGGTACTGTAATACCTGCGACACGTGCCAGAGGGTGGGAAAGAGGGGGGATAAGCATAAGGCGAAGCTGCACCCCCTACCCATAATTGAGGAACCCTTTCATAGGGTTGCCGTAGATATTGTAGGTCCCTTACGAAAACCCAGCCCCTCGGGCAAACGATACATCCTGACTGTAGTGGACTATGCCACGCGCTACCCCGAGGCGGTAGCTTTAACTAATATACATGCAGAGACGGTGGCTGAGGCGCTGATGCAGGTTTTCTCCCGGATGGGGCTACCCAGGGAGATCATCTCGGATCAGGGCACTCAGTTCACGGCAGAGGTTACCCAACAACTCTGGAAGTTCTGTAAAATTAAGCCTATAATTAGTGCTCCGTACCACCCCCAGACTAATGGGCTCTGCGAACGGTTCAATGGCACATTAAAACAGATGCTACGAACCTTCGCAGAGACTCACCGAGACTGGGAAAAATTCCTGCCGCACTTACTGTTTGCTTACAGGGAAGTGCCGCAGGAATCTACAGGATTTTCCCCTTTTGAGCTGCTATTCGGGAGGAGAGTAAGGGGACCCCTAGACTTGATTAGAGAGCACTGGGAGGGAGACCGTAGCGTGGACGGTACCCCTATTGTACCATATGTGTTGGCCCTCCGAGATCGCCTGGAAGCACTCACCAAGACGGTAAAGGAAAACCTACAGGCAGCTCAGACGCGGCAGCGCACCTGGTACGATAGAGGCGCCAGGGACCGCAGCTTTCAGGTCGGACAGAAAGTTTTAATTTTAAAACCTGTTCGACACGATAAGCTACAGGCCGCCTGGCAAGGTCCTTATAGAGTGGTAGAACAACGATGTGACACCACGTATATAATTGGCCACTGCGCAGGGAATGGGGGGCGACGCATGATCCATGTGAACATGCTGAAACCTTACCAGGAACGTTCAGAGGAGGTGACAGCGATCTGCGCCCCCACCTCTGAAGAGAGCGACAGCCTACCCCTCCCCGATCTGTTAGAAGACGGACAGCTGGCTGGGGATTTAGGAGCAGTTGTATTGGGGGATCGGTTGAGCCCACAGGAGCGTATCGAGGTACAACAGCTGCTGCAGGAAAAGCAGGAAACCTTTTCTAATGTACCTGGATACACCCCTCTGGCTACCCACCGAGTAGACACCCCAGGTCAACTCCCCATGCGCCAGACCCCGTACCGCATCCCTGAAGCGGTCCGGGAGAATATGCGCAAAGAAATTGAGGAGATGATACAGTTAGGAGTGATTGAGCCCTCAGATAGTCCCTGGGCATCTCCAGTGGTCCTCGTACCAAAGCGGGACGGCACGACCCGCTTTTGCGTGGACTACAGGAGACTGAATGAGAAGACCGTATCCGACGCATACCCGATGCCTAGGATCGATGAGTTACTAGACCGGATGGCCAGGGGGCAATACCTTACCACGATTGATCTGTGCAAAGGGTATTGGCAGATTCCCCTGGCCCCGGACGCCATCCCCAAGTCCGCCTTTGTCACCCCATTCGGCCTGTACCAATTTAAGGTCATGCCGTTTGGGATGAAAAACGCGCCAGCTACCTTCCAGCGGATGGTGGACCGTCTCCTAGATGGGTTCCAAGACTATACCTGCGCATATCTCGATGATATTGCCATATTTAGCGATACCTGGCAGGAACACTTGGCCCATATAGGAGCGGTCCTAGACAGGATCAGGGAGGCTGGTTTGACCCTAAAGCCAGCTAAATGTAGTATCGGGATGGCCGAGGTACAGTACCTGGGCCACCGAGTGGGCTGTGGTAAGCAGAAGCCGGAACCCGCCAAAGTAGAGGCGGTATCCCAGTGGCCTACCCCGACGACCAAAACCCAGGTGTTAGCCTTCTTAGGGACAGCAGGGTATTATCGGAAGTTTGTCCCCAATTATAGTGCCCTGGCCAAACCCCTCACTGACCTGACCCGTAAAAACCTTCCCCGCCAAGTAACCTGGACCCCGGAGTGTGAGCAGGCATTCCAAAACTTGAAAGATGCACTTGTTAATGCCCCTGTCTTGGCCGCTCCCAATCCAACTAAACGTTTTCTTGTCCACACAGACGCTTCTATGTTTGGATTGGGGGCAGTATTAAGCCAAGTCGGGGCCGATGGCGGAGAACATCCCGTGGCTTACATCAGTCGCAAACTTTTACCCCGGGAAGTAAGCTACGCCGCCATCGAGAAGGAATGCCTGGCTGTGGTGTGGGCCTTGAAGAAATTGCAACCCTATTTGTATGGACAGGCTTTTTCGCTGCTCACGGATCACAACCCGTTAGTCTGGCTGAACCGGGTGGCTGGGGACAATGCCAGGCTGCTGCGCTGGAGTTTGGCGCTACAGCCTTTTGACTTTAACATTCAATACCGCCCGGGTAAGCAAAATGGAAACGCCGACGGGTTGTCGCGACAAACTGATCTGGAGAAATGATCCGTGAGCACCCCGGTCATCCCCAAGCCGATCCGTGTGGGATCAGACTGTGTATGCCGGCTTGTGGGCAAGGGGGAGCAGTGTAGCGGAATGCAGTAAGCCTGTCCTGCAAAATGCCTGTGTGACTGTGTCCGTATAATTTTTCCCTATGTTAAAATTGCTGTTCGTCTGTTTATTATGTGAATTATATGTTATTCGGTAGTTTCCATCCGTACTATATACTTATGGAAACTACCGAACGGAGGGGCCACCCCGGAGAGAAGTGTGCCAGCAATTAAGGCTCACATTCTTCCCCAAACCACAAGTTAACCGGCATTAACATTGTATCTGGGTGGCCGCCATTCGGCATGCGTACACGTGGCGGCGGCCATCTTACGCATGAAAATCCCAGCGGTGTTTGGTCGTCGAGTGCCTGGAACTCAAATCGGACACTCAGGCAACCAAACACCGCTGAGACCTCCAGAGCTCCGTAACTGCCGAACGGAGAGACATAACGAATCCCCATTCGGTAGTAATAAAGTACCGAATGAGGGAATCACTATTTAGGTGAATGTAAATGTGGATGGCAATTGTAAATGTCTATTTTAACTACCGAACGGAGACCGACCGCAGGGCCCATTCTCATGGAACCCTTTTCGGATACCAACTCGTGTGCGGTCGGTCAAACTTCACTTGCCGGTAACTGCCGAACCCCTGGTCCGATCTGGGTGAATTTTGGATATTATATTCACCCAGATCAGGGCTACCCAGCGGTACCCTGATATTAAAGCTATATGATATTTTAGAGGTACATCCAAGTTTGGGGTAAACTACTGTACAACTTAAGGGGATTATGACCCACTCTGAGGGGAGGAGATGTGTGGGAGGTAACAAGAATGTTATTGGTTACTATCATAATTGCTGTAGTTCCCTCCCTTGCATGGGAGCAGGCTTTATAAGAAACCCTGGAATAAACGATTGCTAGTTCTACTCCTGAAACTGTGTGTCGTCCAGTTATTGGGAGTGCTGTGGGGATATTGCTGTACCGTTTTACCTGCTGGAAACTCTGCTGTGGATTTACTAATGACTTGTTCCTGAGCCTTCCTTGGATCTAAAGTGGAGAATAGCTGCGAGAAATCAGCCCTCCGCTACATATGCGTAGTGGACAAGGCTGGTATTCCGATCCTGGTGAGCGGGAGGCCTGTGGTGGGCGCACGCAGCACGGGCGGCCCGGAAGGCCATCGTCCGCCATGGTATACCGTGTTTCGGGCCCTGCGGTGTGATGCCGGCGAAGCGGGGAGGGGCGGGCAAGCGAGCGCCTGACACGTGCTCAGCAACCTGTTAGTCTCGCGTGGTGCGTGGGCAATCACGAATGAGTGGTGTAGCCGTGTCAGTGGTTGGGTGCACTAGAATCGCCTGCCCTGCTCCGGCAAGGGGGCCTGTGTGACCGCGTATGCAGTCGGCGGAGCCCTAGGCTCGGGTATGTCCCCGTCCTGGGTCGGCCGCTCACCGCCGTGACAATTATTCACACAGGTGGTGTGGGGTGCGTGTCTTTCTCCGCCCTGGCGGTAGTGGGTTCAAGTTGTGTTAGGTGTTCTGTCCTCTCGTGGAGGTATGTCCCTGTGGTAGAGTGTGTGTCGTCTACATTAAGGGTCCTCCACCGTGTGAAGTGGTATAGGTGTCGTAGCCGGCTGTCATGTGTGCTCTGTATGTGTCAATGGGTGCGGTTGTGTATTCCAGAATTCGTGTGTATCCGTGCGGCCCAGGAGTCACCCCTCTTCCACCTTTGTGTGTTGGGATCAATGCAGATCCCTGCGTTCCTCCCGTCCTGTCTCATGTCCCTGCCGTCATTCCCTGCGCGGCCAAGCGGGGGGAGGTAGGTTCTGGTGCGGCTACAAACAAATTATTACATAACCCCCCTGCCCAAGGGTGGTTCCTGTCATGCCAATTCCTTCATCCGGGGTGGGATGCTGTAAACTATATATTCTGGTTCCTAGTACTCTAGGTACCCTAGGAAGTCCCCTCACCGCGATGTAGCTGGCTAGGGATATGTGTCCGGGAGAGTTCCAGTCATTAAGTTCCCTACTTTCCAACCTGGTCGCCTGAGGGGTGCTAGCACCTGGTATCTAAGTGTGTAATCCCTGGTGGTCCGTGTTTGGGTATTAGCTGCTTGGGCCAGTCTGGGGGGGTAATGAGGGTCTATCGTTGCTGCCTCTTTAGGGGGAGGGTTGTAGCCCAGGGCAAGCTATCGTAATTACATGTGTTCCAGTTAGAATTGGTTATGTATGGTGCCTAGTGAATATTGTCTGCATGCATATCTGGGTAATCATTAATCATTAACAACTGTGCTTACACATCTAAATTCAAAGTGGGGACTGGGCCCTGTTACAAAGAGCAGGGAGGTGTATATCAAGAAAATAAAGCAAACCAGTTACACTTGACAATTAATTGGGGCAACCAGAAGGATCCACTGAGAAACATTTAAACATCATGAGCTAAAGGATTTTTGTCGTTCCATTTAGAGGCCGTGTACATCACTCCTCCCCCACCCCCAAACCCCGGGCCCGTGTACCCTATGAAAATTCAGTTATACATTGTAGTTAAATGCATTATCTGCAGTTCCCCCTGCTTGCGGCCTGCGACTCCATGTAGGTTTGGCTTGGGTCTCTGGGAGTCGCAGTCCGCATAGGACGAACCACCTAAGCCCGCCAGTCCCAGATTACGTGGAGTGTACGTAGATATGATTGAATTAAGAAAAGTCACTGGTTGTGCTATATTCTGGTAGAGTATTGTGAATAGTATCCACATTTCCTATCTTACAAATGATTGGCCGGAAATATTTTTTGTGCCCCACTAGTTACAGCTAATAATACTGGTCAATAGCTGACTACAGAGAGGACCCCTCACCGATTCTGGAATAAGAAACTTAACATGACCAGGGTGCAGTGAGCTGGGGCCTTCACAGTACTGGGAATGGCGGGCAGAAACTCACATCCCTCCCACACCAGGTCTACGTTCGTCACATTACTGATAAGCAGAGAGAAAACTCAGAGAAAATAAATTAAAAGAAAAACAAAACCCCCCCTCCCCTCAATAGACATTACTGTACATTTGGTCTAAAAGGTGGAATCAAAATTTGTTGTTTAGAGAGCACGTGTCTTTTTTACAATCAAATTAAAGGCTATGATAGTTCAACTTGTCTGAAGATCCCCTCGTATGTATTGTGGCGGGTTATCCACCAGTCCATTTCCACCCCCCCCCCTCCTCGGTTCTGTGCCCTCCTGTAGCTTGGGTCACCGGGTTAGGTTGCCCTTGTCTGGTTGGGCATGTCCCTGGGGTTTTGGAGAGTGTGTGGTTGGTTGCCCCCCTCCCCCATATCCCCCTCCCAAGAGGCGAGTGAGTCTATTGTCCCTTGCGTTTGTGAACATCCCTGTTGGATATCGAGATTCAGTGTGATCAGTCTCAGGCGAGGTCATCATCTTGTGGGGCAGGGTATCTGCAGGTGGGAGCTTGGTAAGGTCAGGTCGGCTGGGTAGGTGTCGGTGAGGCGTGTAAGCCGCACGGCTTGCAGGTTACGGACGGTGTGTCATGCGGCTACTCCTCGGGCTGGGCTAGATCAGGCCTCCAGCCGTGGTCTTGTGGGTCTCTGTTTCTGCGGCGAAGGATCCAATTCTGCACCACGATGTTGGGTATTTCTAATTTTTGTAGGAAGGCAGGAATTTCTTCTGGGCACCGGGCCGAGATTAATTCATTATGGCAGTGTACGTTGATGCTGAAGGGGTATCCCCATCTATACTGGATGCGTCTATCTCGCAGTGCTGATGTTACCGGTCTCAGGGCGCGCCTTGCGTCAAGGGTGAGTGGAGATAGGTCATTGTAGAGGGTGACTTCTGCGCCTCTGTATGTCCAGTGGGCGCGAGAGCGGGCCTTCAGCATTATTTGCTCTTTCAGCGTGAAAGAGTGGATGCAACACACTATATCTCGCGGGGAGCCATCCGCCGTGCGCGGTCTGAGGGCTCTGTGGGCCCTATCAAATCTGAAGTGGTCTGGTGCCTCCTCGCGGAGGATAGTGCGGAAGAGCTGGGTGAGGGTTTCGGCGATGTTTTCCCCTGCGCTGTCCGCCTCTGGTACACCGTGCACCCGGATGTTATTGCGGCGGCCCCTGTTATTACGGTTTATTATTATACCCAGATATTACGCAG